>NC_079368.1:1230000-1335000 GCF_021018895.1 Seriola aureovittata | reverse complement strand
GTGAAATATGAAAGGAGGCTATGAAACCTCTTTCTGTGGTGATACTAAAAGATTTAGTTTTGATTTTAACCTCAGTTGACCTTTCAGAATCTATTTGGGTCTGTAGCTCTGCTCACTGACCGTTTACTCAACAATTAAACCTCTGAGTTTGTCACGTTCAGTCACTGACACCTGCAGGGGAACCAGTTCAGCTGTAGTAGTAGTTTAATGCTCCACATTAGCCCAGAACTGAAGAAGCCTCTTGAATGAGACGTCTTCAGTCCAGCTCCCCTTGTTCTCTTCCTTCTAATAGAACCACAGTGAGATTTCTTGCATCCAAGCAGCTCTACTGTAGCGAAATATTCAGACTGCACTAATCAATATTTTTATATGAGAATATGGGTTATACGACTGTGTATAATGTGACAGGGGTCGCTTTCAGCGACAAATCTGCAAAGAAGTTTCACCAGCTCTGCAGTTCCCCTTTGTGCTGTGGAGCTGTGTAGCTTCACAGCTCACAGCTTCACTTGATGGTTCACCAGAGTCAGTCCATCACTGTGATGAACCCCCTGTACAGACATTTCTGGTGCCCAGTGCACAAATCCTAATGCCCTGGCACTCCCTCTAGCACCACCATGAGGTTCACATTCTGGGGTTTTAGTGAAATGTGTCTGTAACTGTCACCATGAAATCTGGTTCAGACGTTCATGCCCCCCTCGGGATTAGGATCGCTTAATCTTTCAGATCAGAAAGTTTCCGACAAGCTAAACTAAGGTGGTGAGCACTGTAAACATTATACCTCCTTAGCACCAGGATGTTAGCATCAACATGTGAGCATGTTAGCATTTTGCACTTGGGCAAAGAGCCATATGTTTTTCTGAGGAGTTGGTGGAGACAAAAAAAAAAAAAACAGCAATAGAGAATGTCAATCCTGGATTTACATTCATTAGGTGAACACAAACTTGACTCCTAATAAATACCAACATTGCCTGTGGGCAGGGGTTGACAGTAACAAAGTACATTTACTACACTACTGTACTTAAGTATCTGTACATTACTTTGTAGTGGACTTTTACTTCACTACTCTTAAAGACAGATATTGTACTTTTGACCACCACATTTCTATGAAGTACTCTTACTTTGAAGCAGAGATTTTAGTCAGTGGAATGAATTTTATTTTATTTTGAAAATCTGATAGACCATACACTATGTTGAAGTCTGTGTTTGAAGCTTTAGAAATAAATAAAGATTCATTTCATTTGAAATGTTTGCTGTGTTTAACACGACCAAACGACTAAAACAGATATATACTATATGGAAATGAGAAAGGCTTCTTTTGTTGATTCAGTTGTTGTTATGTCTATGTCTTCACTCTTTGTCTCATGTCCCACAAGCTTTTCATTCTACAGGTTCTACAGTCAGTCAGTCAGTCAGTCAGTCAGTCAGTCAGTCAGTCAGTAGCGTGTTTCAGAGTCATTAGGTTCTGTAAATGTGGAACAATACAACAATAAGTTGACATAAAAAATGTAGTTTTGAATATTTTTAAAATAATGATGTGGCCAAAATACATCTGATGAATGCAGCTTTAACTTCAACACACACACACACACACACCTGCTGAGCATCCTCTCTCCACAGCGGTCCCTGCCTCTCCTGGCATCAGTGAGTTTCTTGTTGGTGGTGAGCGCCGTCCACACGTTGGAGCCATAGGCGCAGCAGTCCAGAGCTGTCTGTCCTTCCTTATTCCTCTGAGTGACATCAGCTCCACACGACAGAAACAACCTGCACATGGAGGATGTTTGAGTTAGGTTAGAGAACACAGTGAGCTTAAAAACACAATAAACTGATGTAGCAAAGGGGGGGGCGACCAAAACAGGGGCTTTGAAGCTAAAACTAATATCCTGCAGATACTTCAGAAAAATACTTGCCAATAGCTGATATACTTCATAGCCAAAAGTATGCCACCTCAAATGGACACGTTTTCGGACAAGGTCCCTTGTGTACAACCCTTTAGCTGAACTGCTCAGGCAATGCAGTAAACATGGTGACACCCATGTCCTCTAGTGGACGTTCCCCACCAACCTGAGACATTGATTGGCCTGAAGCCACATGACCACAGGCCCAACCCACCTTTGATGAAGCCCCATAGGCAGATATGCATGTTTTTATATATGATTGACTGTTTTTTGGGGTTTTTTTTTCAGTCACAAGCCGAAACGTGTTGGTTTGATATGGTCCTTCTCTGTTTACTACAAGCATTGCTGGAGTTTTTATCGCCGTCCATCAGATGCTGTAACCTGGCTGCAGGGAGCATTAGTGAGGTCCAACAGTGATGCTGGATGATGAGGCTTGATGAAGGTATGGGGGCTCTGAGCAGGCCAGTCAAAGAGCTGGCTTTGTGTGCACTGTTAAGCTGAAACATTAAAAGGCTAAACCCCAAGTTGGAAGAATACTGTTGTCCCTGAGTGGTGTAGAATTAAGATTTTTCTTGTCACAGAGCCTAAATGAAACTCTGGTCGTATGTAGGCTGTGTCTCAATAAATTGGCATACAACCTTTTAAATGTCCTTGTTTACTCAACAGGGAAATGAGGCATCAGGAACTTCCCTACATACTTGTGACCTTCTTTGTGTTCTTTGAGCTGATATTCAATGATTTTACATTTGAAAAAATCAAATGTAAATGTATCAAATGTACATTTAACAACATTTTAGTACAATATAGTTTGTACTTGTACATGTTTATTATATCATAATTGAGTGTAATGCAATTTGAATTGTTTTCCAAATACCCCCTTTTGAGTGTGTGCCCCATTCCAAATTCCCCTGCCCCACCCATGATTGAACCATTTTCATCGTATTAACAATGGGTCGCTCTGAACTTCATAAAGTTTTGTATGATGAAAGTGAAATTTGTTTCAGGACCAAACACTCACGTCACACAATCCAGGTAGTTTTCTCTGGCAGCGACGTGGAGCGGCGAGTCTCCGTGAACGTTGACGGCGTTGAGGTCACACTGAGCCTCCAGCAGAGCCTGGGCAATGTCATCACAGCCCGACAGAGCCGCCCAGTGCAGGCAGACGTTCTCCTCCTGGACAAAGGACCATAGCAGAGAGGCGTCATGGTGTTATGCAAGAGACGGGGTGGGGGTCCGACCAGCACACCCCTGATCGACATCACCAACATGTTCAGTAATTACAAACCATTCGACACTGTATTAATTCTTTTATCAAAAGACCAAAAAGAATGAAGGCAACTGTCTGAAAAACAGAAATGTTTGACTAATCAAACGATAATGAAAGGTCCATATTTAAGAACCGCAACAAAAGTCAATATTGAGAGTGTAATCTTATAATTCCAGTCTCAGAGATGTTCTGATTCAGCTGCTCAATGCTGGATACTTTTGTTGTTCTACCTTCCACTTTGAAATACTTGAAGTTTTCTATTGGATTTTATTCTTGGAGTCATCTTTTAATTAGGTATTTGTTTTTACAAGCTTGCATTCATAGTGGCATCTATAAATTGCCATCTCTCCTACAACTACAACACACTCAACAGTAAGCACCAGTGGTGTGCCATGGGCCATAATAATGTGTTTTATTGTGGAGATGAGCTACTTCCTCCATGGTGTCCTGCTCCATCCATCATGATTTGCATTCGGTCGACTAATGAACAGAGATGTTAATGAGCTGGAGTTACTCTTTTTTTTACCACACTGATCATTCCCCTAGAGGAAATTCATCTGTCCATAAGCTAATTGTTATTAATAATAATAATAATAATAATAATAATAACAACAGTTAATAATAAATGAACAATAATAATTAAATTAGTCCACTAGACCTATGTTCTATATGTTGTTCAATTGTGTTCTTACATGTTCTTACAAATGTTTCCATCAATTCTCAAACCAGAGAAATCTGTGATTTTAATCATGGTAATGTTTCATTGGTCGCCTGTCAGTGACATCATATCCTCTATGATCATGTGTCAGTGTGTTTGTCTGACAGAAGCTCAACATTGACTTTTATCGAGTTTTAAGCCACATACACTTTTTACACCTTGGTGGTTTTCAGCTCTATATTTGAACCAGATGAAGGATTTTAGTCGTCGGACGTCTGGATCTGAAGTTATCAGAGAAACAAGCTGAGGAAATGTTAGACAGCTCAGCTCCCAGCTGCTGGAGACGTCCTGTCCTGTGTCACTGAAGAGCGTCAGTGAATCTCTGAGTTTTAAAGTTAAACTGCTTCATGATGTTTCTACTGTGGATAATTCAGCTGCTGGTAAAAACCTGCTGAACATCTGCTTCATAAATTATCAGAGAAACAATCAGAACAAAGGTTAGCATCAATGTCAGCTCCAACTCTTCCCTGAGTCTCTGTCCTCCGTACAGCGTCGCTCAAACACTGACTTTAAATGTCAAACTGCTTCATTCAGTGTTTTTAACAGTTAGAATCACTGGGTCTGTTTGATTTCCTGAACCACTGACACTGAAGGAATCTAAACCAGGAACTGACCTTGTCTCTGATGTTAACATCGGCCCCTCTGGACAACAACAGGCGGACCATCTCCTTGTGCTTGTACTCGATGGCCCAGGTGATGGGAGTCCATCCCCCGTCATCCTACACAGACACACGATGTGAAACTCAAACACACCACTCTTTATTTACACAGCATTAGCTCTTAGCAGCAGTTAGTCAATGAGGTAATGTATGTTTTTACCTGACAGTTTATGTGTTTGGAAGCCTTGGACACCAGATGATGGACTATGTCATAATGTCCCAGTTTAGTTGCCAGATGCAGACAGGTGAAACCCATGATATCCTGGGATGACAACATGATTCACATTGAACAACACTGCACTGCTGCCACCACTGTAACATGTCAAAAGAAAAGGGCATTTCATTGGTGCTTGGACTCAATGAATTAAAACTCAGAGGATATTGGAAAAGATATAATGAAGAATGTGTCTCAATTCAGAAATCTTCTGTACCTAATCCTTTCCCTCCCTCTGAAGACGAGTCCAGGCTTAGAGATGGAGAGGTTAATTACAATGGTGTACTTTTATCACTTAATGAGAGAGTCCTCCTTCCTTCCAGATGAATCACAGACTTCTGAGGACTCCATACACTTATACCCTATATTCTACCATTAAAATTTGTCTGACACAGATCAGCCATAACATTATGATCACCTGCCTATTTTTATGTAGGCCTCCCTTTTGCCGCCAAAACAGCTCTGACCCATCAAGGCATGGACTCCACAGACCAACAGGTTCCCTGTGGTATCTCCAAGACTCTAGCAGCAGATCCTTTAAGTCCTGTAAGTTGTGAGGTGGGGGCTCCATGGATCGGACTTGTTTGTCCAGCACATCCCAGAGACGCTCAACTGGATTGAGATCTAAGGAATCTGAGCACAGTTGCAGGGCGGCGGCATCATTCTCCTGCTGAAAGAGGCCGCTGCCATTAGGGAATACCACTTCAATGAAGGAGTACAACAATATTTAGGTTGGTGGTACATGTCAAAGTAATATCAACATGAACGGCAGGACCCAAGGTTTCCAAGCAGAACATTGCCCAAAGCATCACACTGCCCTCGCTGACTCGCCTTCTTCCCAAAGTGCACATGGTGTCATCTCTTCCCCAGGTAAGCGATGGACACGCACCCGGCTGTCCACATGATGTAAAAGAAAACTTGATTCATCAGACCAGGTCACCTACTTCCTTGGTCGGTGGTCCAGATCTGATGCTCACGTGCCCATATTCAGCGGTGGACAGGGGTCAGGGCTCACTCTGACCATCCACATGCAGCAAGCTGCCATGCACTGTGTGTTGTGACACCTTTCTATCAGAGACAGCATTAACCTTTTCGTCAGTTTGTGCTACAGTAGCTCTTCTGTGGGCTCGGACAACACGGACTATCCTTCACTCCCCACGCATATCAATGAGCCTTTGGCGCCCATGACCCTGTCACCGGTTCACCACATGTCCTCCCTTATCCTTCCGGTTGTCCACTTTTGGTCGGTACTAACCACTGCAGACCGGGAACACCCAACAAGACCTGCAGCTCTGGAGATGCTCTGACTCAGTTGTCTAGACATCACAATTTGGCTCTTGTCAAAGTCGCTCAGATTCTTACACTTACCCATTCCAACATCAACTTCAGGACTGAATGTTCACTTGCTGCCTAATATATCCCACCACTGGCAGGTGCCATTGTAACGAGATAATCAGTGTCATTCACTTCACCTGTCAGTGGCCATAATGTTATGGCTGATTGGTGTATAGTGCACTGACGAAATCACATTTAAAGCTGCACTAATTCATTTTCAAATGTCACTAGTATTGCACCTAGTTACATCTTGTATTTATACAAACATGGGTTAATGATGAAAAGTAACCAATAGTCATTTGATTGTTATGGGCACGTTCTTTGTTCGTTTGTTAAGCAATGCTATGAGAAAATAAGTAATGTTAATTCTGTTCTTCATTTGTTTTGTTTTTTTCTTACAAAATGACAAAAAAGTACCGATAACATTCCCGTTAAAGTACCGGATTGATAAGTGGGATCGATAAAAGTAGCAGTACCGTTAAACTCTTAACGACACCCATCCCTACTCAGTACAACCTATGGTCAATTCAGTCATCTGTCTCTGAACCGCCCCCGTTGAGAGATGCTACCCTAAAATAAGTTCTTCAGATGGTGAAAATAATAACCTTCATTTTGTGATTTTAAAACTAGTGGTTGAACGGACTGAGCAGTGGCAGCAGCTGATAGAGTGAGACTGGACAGAGGGATGGATGAAGAAGCAGAATTTGACAGTAGGAAACTGAGATGATCCAACAGACTGTGTCCAGACGCACTTTTTGGCTGATGGCTGCTCCAGCTCTAAGCAGGTACTTCACTGTGTCCAGGTGGTTGTTTTCACAGGCCACCATCAGTGGTGTTCTCTGCTCCTCATCGAACATGTCCAGGTTGGCTCCAGCCTACACAGACAGACAGACAGACAGACAGACAGACAGACAGACAGACAGACAGACAGACAGACAGACAGACAGACAGACACACACACACACACACACACACAGACAGACAGACACACACACACACACACACACACACACACACACACACACACACACACACACACACACACACACTAATTACTGTAAGACAGTGACCTTGACAGGATTTCTGGACAGGGCAGGGGACATGTTGGTAACAGTTAACAGCAGCTAACAGCTAACATGGAGCACTGCCTCCTGCAGCTTTAAAACATTGAATTCATTTCTCTTGGTTCAGACTAGTTAAAAGCACACCACAGTCGCTATCCATGGTACTGAAGGGGGATTTAAGTCTGGCATGTTAAAATAGCATTTAACCTTTTGTTTTGATATGTGTATGATCGCGACTGTCATGGGTCCACATGAGGAAAAGGATACATGGTCGGACTGAGACAGAGGTGAGTTCTTAAGTTTAGAAAGTTGACAAAATGCTTTTAATTCAAGGCCTAATGTTAGGACCAAATATGCATCAGTCTGACAGTTTTTGTCCAGCGAGAAATACACCTGTATTTCCTGTGGTGAAGCCCCGGTCTCCTCACCTGGACCAGCATGTGGCAGATCTCATGGTGGCCTTCAGCAGCTGCGGCATGGAGAGGGGTGCGTTTGCTTTGGCCCTCCATCAAAAAGTTGGGGTCCTTCCCATCAACTGTAATGTACAAAGTTTGGTGCACCAGTGTGATAATACAGGTATTAAAAAAAACATACACTCACTGAGCACTTTATTAGGGACACCTGTACACCTGCTTATTCACGCGATTATCCAAACAGCCAATCATGTGACTTCAATGGCTGTGCAAAGTTGCTGATGGTGGCAGAATGGCACAAGGATGGGCAGATAAACTCCTGCAGATCCAGGTCAGGAGCTTCAGTTCATGTTCTCATCAAACATCAGAATGAAGACGTAATATGACCGTGACAAGTGTCAGACGTTGGTCTGAGTGTCTCTCAAACTGCTGATCTCCTGGATTTTCACACACAGCGAACAAAGAGCTGGTTGATGAGAGATTATTACATTTCATTACATCTAGGTTTCCAACCGAACCAACCCCAAAGTTCCTGATGCTTAGGGTCGGAGGGGGGGGGGCACCTTAGGTCCAGCAGGCAGCCTGGTTTAGAATACATCAGTAGAAACCCTGTAAGTGCTCAGTGAGTGTACATTAAGTTATTGTAGCTGAATTCACTCACTCAAATCACATATGTAGGTTACCTAAGAGATGAATGACCTTCTGGAGCTCTCCCTGCTTTGCAGAGATGTACAGCTGCCTTGTGGGGTATTTCACTTTCTTTGGTTTCAGGCTAAAAAGAATAAAGTTCTCAATCAGTTATTGACATAAGAGTGCAGACTGGGCGGCCAGGCTGCATTTTTTGCAGACTGATGTCCAAATATTTCCTGGTTAACCTTACTTCTCATCATCCAGTGCCATCAGGATGCTCTCCAGTGACTCTTTAGGTTGTCTCTCTGCAGCCTCGCCTTTCAACCTTGGAGAAGAAAACAAGCAGTGAGATTTTTATTTGGAATAAACTGGATTTTTATAAAATAGTTGTGAGTTCAGTAATTTCAAATGTATCTGCATCCTTCTAAGTAAGATGAGAGCACATGTTGTGTCACCTGCTCGGGCTCTCGTCTCTGTTCCTCTGAGGCTCGCTGGTCTTCTTGGCTCTGAGTATCTGTGGAACAGCAGGTCTGGTTGGTCCTGAGGGGAGGGTGGCCAGCGTGGGCACAGCTGGAAGTGACAGCCTGGGGTTAGATCTGGGTACAGAGGGCGACTGATCGGCCTTCGGCACCGTGACCTCCTTTGCTCCGCTGACGTCTTCTCCACAGTGAGGGCAAAATCTGCAGTCCTTCAAGATGGAGGCACAGTTGCGGTGAAAGCGGTGGGAGATGCTTCCATATGGCCTGCACTCCATGAAGGTGCCCTGTGGGACAGACAGAGGAGAGGTTAAAGTGAAGAAGTTCAGGATTTAAATATCCAAAGTATTGAAACTGTCAAGTTTCTTTTTCTTCTTGGCAGAGCGAAAAACCATTAAAGCTTCTTAACTTGATGTACCAAAAACCCTGTGAGATTCCTTCATACACACCACATTCTATTTTCCAGTTGAATTTGAATTGATTTTAAAGCTGATGTTATTAAACACTTTCAATTACATAAAGGGAGACATTGTTAAAATAATTTTTTACATCCAGTTGAACCATCAATGTTTAGGTGGGTTTGGTCAAGTTTGCTTTCCCACCACTTGGAGTAGCAGAACTTTAATCCACCGGGCTACTTTTAGCTCTTTAGCTGTTCTATTTCAACATTTAGTATTTCACCTGTTTATCCAGGTTTCTATTTTTCTATTTTCAAGCTCTCTGTATCAACCATAGACAGTGCCTCGCAAAAGTATTCACCCCCTTTGGCAGTTTTCCTGTTTTGTTGCCTTACAACCTGGAATTAAAATGGATTTTAGGGGGTTTGTATAATTTGATTTACACAACATGCCCACCACTTTGAAGATGCAGAACATTTCTTTGTGAAACAAATTTAAAAAATAGGATTAAAATAATCTGAAAACTTGAGCGTGTATAACTATTCACCCCCCCAAAATCAGCCCTTTGTAGAGCCACCTTTTGCAGCAATTACAGCTAGCAAGTCTCTTGGGGTATGTCTCTAGCCACTGGGATTTCTGCCCATTCTTCAAGGCAAAACTGCTGCAGCTCTGGGCTTTGACTAGGCCACTCCAAGGCGTGTAAATATTTTCCCCTAAACTACTGTGTTGCTTTGGCAGTAAGCTTAGGGTCATTGTCCTCCTGGAAGGTGAACCTCTGTCCCAGTCTCAAATCTTTGGAAGACTGAAACAGGTTTTCCTCAAGAATGTCCCAGTGTTTCCGCACAGCACGATGCTGCCACCACTATGCTTCACTGTGGGGATGGTGTTCTCGGAGTGATTTGATTTTTTTTTTCATTTCACTTCACCAATTTGGACTATTTTCTGCAGATCCATTTCATAAAATCCAAATAAAAATCTATTTAAATGACAGGTTTCAGGCAACAAAATAGGAAAAACACCAAGGGGGTGAATACTTTTGCAAGGCACTGTATCCATTACTTTACCTGACAATCTGACAACGGTAATCTGGCAAATAATTCTAATTTTTTCTAATTTAATCTACATCTACTTGCATAACTTATCCATCACTTCTCTGCACCTTTTTATCCACTGATATCTGACTATTTCAGCTGTTCATTTTTGACCTTTACCAATTATCCCTAACTTCTTGTATCTATTTCAACCATTTATCCATAACCAACAACCACCATTCCCACACACACTCACACACACACACTCAAAAACAAACACACACATGATACATCGAGGTTCAGTATCTTGCCCAAGGACACTTTGAAATGCGGATTGGAGGTCCTGGAAATTGAACCATCGACCTTCGGAATAGTGGACGCCCCACTCTACACTTTCTTTCAGGTAACTATAACAAATATTCACTTTTAGTTATTTCAACCATTGATTCATTACCTTTACCTACTTATTCAAACTGTTTTACTACTATTACTCTTTGAATACAACAACGACAACAACAACAATAACAGTAATGATAATAATAATTTTACTCTTTGAGAGTAGCTGAACTGCTCAACAATTTGTCCACTAACTGCAAAAGTATGTTCTGAGGTTCATGTACCACTAGTTAGAAATCACTGCTTTAGAGTTTGAGGCGGATGGAGAGGGAGGAGAGGAGGGAGAGGAAGAAGAAGATTAAGATGGACACAGAGGATAGGAAGAGAGACAAGAGGGACATGGACATAAATAAGAAGGAAGAGAAACAGTAAAACAGGAGGGTTTAAGAGAAAGACAAAAAACAAACACTAGGAGGAGACAGAGACAATGAAAGTGAAGAAAAAGGCAGAAGAAATCTACTTGAAATTTTCCCTTGGAACTTCTACTGTAACTACATAACATGATGTATCTACACCATCAGTTTGCTCTGTTTCCCCTCACCGCCCTGCAGAAGAGTCCACAGCCAGGGCAGCACTGGTGTTTGACCATACCGGCCCGGTGGTCCTCGCACAGAACCAGCAGCTGGACCGCGTTGGAGGGTCGCATCATTTCCTGCTTCATCACTCGTCTCTGGCAAGGACTTGGCTGTGGAGAGGAAATAAAGGAGGCGTTCACAAAAATAAGCAACCATACTGTTACAACATTAAAACCAAAAGGTTTCAAAACCACCAGTGCATTTGAACTCATCATGACCCCCAGCTCCAGATTTGATATAGTTTTTAGTTTGATCATATCCAACATGTATTCACTGTTTTCTGTTGTCTGGTTAAACACGTCTCTGGTTTTTATCTGATATTTAATAACACTCCAATATCAAAGTGGTGTTTTTATTCATTTAGATCATCTTTACTGTTCCATCCGTGCTTTCCATGGCCATGCAGGTCTGCTCCAGTGAGGACAGGCTGCCTCCACAGTGAGGAGTCTCCATACGACAGCAGCACAGAGGTAACTCCTCAGCCAGGTGTGTTTCCGTCACATCAGCATCCACTGCTACACCTGCACACACACATTGTTACTTCACTACACAGCACACCAAGAAACTGACCTGTGTGACCTTTAACTACTCATTCATTCTGTAGAAGAAAAAGGGGACATCATGAATTCAGGTGAATTCTTATGAAGTCACATCACTGACTGAGATGCTGTAATCACCTGAGGTGGGAGGTGAGAGCAGCTCCTCCTGAGCCTTCAGGTCAAGACAGTCCAAAGCCAGCTCTGTGTATTCAACATGGCTGCCTTCTCCTGCTTCTGCTTCCTTCAGGGATTCCTTTCTGACAGCTGTCTGTTCTGCGACCTTCAGAGCCTCTGGTGGAATCACTGCTTTTTCATCTGCTGCAGCTCGGCTCTTCTCCACACTGACTCCTGGCTCCTCTTTCTGATTGAAAACAGGTGACATTTGTACTTATCAAGACTTGTAGATATAAAGACAGGAAGTTAAAGAAGACACTTTTTGTCAGGGAAGAAAGACAAACATATCAGTTAGTGGTAATAACTCAACTGTTTTTACTTGGCTACCTTATCTTTATTTATTATGCTCTTATTTTGCCATTATTGAGCTGGTTGCAGGTTACGATTACATGTTTTAGAAGAAGAATCAAACAATCCCATTTAAAAACTGTTCCAGTGTTTGTGCTGCTGCTAGCACAGGTAGAGCCTGTGAGTGATGCCAGAAGTCAAGGCATGTGCCACCTATGCACAGCATGTCACTAATGTTCCAGTGTCAGGCATCACACTCACCTGGCAGGTACAGTGTAGCTCATACGCCCACAAAGTGGCTTTATTTGAACTGAGGCATTAGTGTGGCAGCAGACACTAACAGCTAAATGCTGTGACTGATCAGATTTAAAGTTCCAATCTGTAACTTCTCCTGTCTAAAAACAACTAGACCTCTGTTGTATATGTTGTTGAGTTGTGTTCTTACATCATCACAAATCTCAAACCAGAGAAATCTATGATTTCATTGGTGGCCTAATAAATAAATGCACCTGCCTTCTCCTGCTGTTTAAGGGCCTTGGTCTTCTTTTTGGGGACCAGGTTGTACATTCCCATCTTCCTCTTCTTCCTCTTCACAGCTACAGTAGAGAAAACACACAGTGAGGAGACATGGAGGCCAGAATTCATCTGCTTCATTCTACTTCAGAAACTGATTATTAGGACATGGAAAAACTGTTATTACACACTTGATAAAGCAGTGTAACCTTGACATTAATGTGCTGTAACTCTCCAGTAACAACACTGATGTTATTATTAAAACAATTAATGTTTAAAAAACATACTTGTATTCAGAACAACAAATAAAATCCAAAATAGGAAAACAAACGGGAGGATGATGTTCTGAAACATTAAAACTTATTGACATCAGTGAGAAATGTACATTACTGCAGATTTCCCAGCCATAAGGAAAATACAGTCACGCAGTATAGTGTGAAAAGTTCATCAACAAATAAAGAAATCAAATGTAAACACAGTTTAATAACACTGAAACTGATTGTAACAGGTATTAGGATTAAAAATATGTTAATATGAAACATTCTGTGCAAAAAAAACATTGTATTTTTGCACAGGAGTTGAATCAAATGATAATTCTAATAATGTGAGACATGTTCAGTGCAATCTGTTACGCTATGTTATGTACACATTATATGTCTATATCCATGCTTACATCTGTACCTAATAAACAGTCCACATTCTAAAACAATCATTTAATCCATATACTGCAGCAGCTGTTTGTTCTCTGCTGCTGCTTCCCGTTTTCCATCTGGGATAATTGAAAGTATAGTTTGTAAAGAGAGGATGAGCTAACCTGGCGGAGGTTTGGCAGAGGTGGAGACAGCTCTCTTCTCTTTGCCTTTGCCTCTCTGGCTGTGACAAAGCTCTGCGTTGAGTGGTGCTGCCTTCTTGTTCGCAGGCTTTGAAGAGAAGACAACATCCTTTATTTCTTATTCCATAAATAAGAAAGCCAAGGACAAAGCAGTTATTGCAATATTACAATACAACCACAAACTGGTCTACCTCTAGTGAGAAGTATGATTTCAAACTTTTCTCTCTTCCTTACAACCTTTCAGTCTGTGTGCTTCCCTTTGAACATATAATGGATAGAAACAGCATATTGCTTCATTTTTACAGAATTATATCTTCCTGTCAACCCTCTTGTAGTTTGCTTTGATGATACTGAGTCATGATGTCCTATAACTTTCCCATTTAACAAGGGTAAGACGGAGATAATTACATTTGCCTCACTGAGCCTGATGGTTGAAATCAATGGGAAACTTGATGCCAACTAATACCAAGTCATCTGGAGAGGAATTTTGATTGAGATCTCAAATTAAAAAACCAAGTCCAAATGGTTTCTCAGTATAATCATCCCTTTGTCTCATCCTGTCTGAATCACTGTAAATGTCTGAATTCTGCACTCAGTGAAAAAATAGAACGAAAACGTCTTCAGCTGATCTGCCCTTTAACTGGAGCTTCGAGAAGACAGCACATTGTACAGTGGCGCTGAGACCTCTCTCCTGTCTCTCTCTCTCTCACACACACACACACACACACACACACACACACACACACACACACACACACACACACACACACACACACACACACTGTCGCTATTGGACTTGAAGCAAAAAAATAACATACAAAGCAATGAACCTTGTTCAATGCCCAATTGTGAGCAGGCCAGGTTCATCACTGTTTAGTGTCCCCTGGAAACACTTGTGTTGTGTTGTGAGTATTTGCAGCTCATGTGTTGTCAAACTGATGAAGATGTTTTCTCAAGCTGTTTGTGTTTGTCTGTTTCGTGTGTTTTCTTAAGTTGCAACTTCAGCATCCTTTCATAGACTTCCCATTACTTCCATAATACTGTTATAAATTATATCAATCACTTACTTAAAGCAGAAAATAGATTTGTTTCAAGCTGCATCTCTGACCTGCTGAGCCCTTAGAAGTGCAGCAGTCTCTGTTCCTAAGTCCAGGTTCGCTACTAAAAGTGACTGTGCATGTACGCATATGTGTTTTCTTTTAAACATCTAATAAAAACACACTTTTAAACTAGTTTTTAATTCACTAGTATCATTTTATATCTCCTGGACTATATGACATTTATCTGCTTTTATTTCTTACTGTTTCATTTCATTACTGTATCTCATTTGTCGTTTGTTAAAGCACTTTGTACTGCACAAATAAAAGCTATCAAGTTGTTGGTCATGCAGTCAGATTAGGTGAAATGTTCATATTCTATATTGTGGATCTTCCTGAGTAAAAACATGGAGATTATATAATGCAGTTATCAATGATTAAGCAAGCTAAACGCAAGCACAGGCTAATACATGTGCAATTACAGCTGTTATCCACTACGCAGTTCCTCTTTGATTGTTAAAGCAAGAGTTATATCTCAGTTCTCTCATACAAATGATGCATTAATAATAAAAGAAGCTCCATCTACAGCTCTAGTTTACATGCTCCCTTTATTATGAGCAGCATACTGGACACATGCTGTAAGATAATAATTATTAATCTTAGCTTTAATTTAGAAAAAACTAATTATATTACCTTAAGAATATGTACTGACTGACTCCTTTTATTTTGAAGGTGTATGTTAAGTAGTTCATGCACACAGATGTACAACTCAGTATTGTTTTTCTCACTCAAATTATCACTGAGAATCACTGGTTGACAAAATTGAACCTTTGATTGGAATTTTAAAAAATGATCTTAATCATTTATGTTACATTAAATTACTTAACACCCTTCAGACGCTGATCCTCCGTTTGTCTTAACAACAGAAGGACTTGCCTGTGTTTTTTCTCCAGTTGCAGCCTTTAAAGAGCCTGAGGTGGGAGTTTGTTCCTCTGAGCCTCCAGCAGTAGCAGCCATGTGTCTCTCTCTAACAGGTGGAGCAGTCAGACGTCCAGGTGTGTCCAGAAACAGGCTGCCAGGAGAGGCCAGCAGCTTCCCAGCAGCTGATCCTGGTCGTTTGCTGCACAGAGCTCCAACACCGCTGACTATGGGTGAGCTGTGGAAGGGCGTTATCTTCACTTTGGACATTTGACCACTCTGTGCTACTTGCCTCTTGGCACCCATGGGTGTACTGGCGGAGAGAATGGGGGGTCTTCTGCCTGGCCCAGGCCCCTCACTGGCCCCACTTTGATCCATTACTGTCAAGTCAGACTGTGGTGGGTTCAGGAGCACCTGTGGAGTTGAAAACAACTTTTACTCCACCCTTTAAAATATCACGTCAGAGACCACACAGACACTGAGGAACTGTGTTTACTGAACAGTACATACAGTATGAGTGTCTGTGCAACATTCAACATGAAAGACAATGAATAGTACAACACTAGTTCTCACGTTTTTAACTTACTATGAGTTTAAAGATGGAGGAAAGAGCAGAGCTCGGAGCAAGGCAGGAACACGGAGACAAACAGCGCTTCAACGCGGTACAAACATCACCGGCAGTTAAAACGAGGCCGTGGTGAAAAGTTGAAGCAGCAGAGTTTTTACCTTCCAGCTCCAGTCGATGTAGCTGTGTACGAGCGAAGATGGGAAGGGATGAACAGGAAGACAAGAGTTTCCACTTCCGCCCCCGCGCGCACTGCACGTAAGACGCTGCCTGCGCTGCATTCACGTCGTCACGGGTTCGGAAAGACTGAAACACTTCACTTTTTACTTTTTTTTTTTCTTTTTTTTTTAATTTCAGATGCAATGACTCGATTAATAAACAATGTTAATTCCAACTTCATTTGAAAAACAAATGCCATTAGATTAGGAAAGCTGACATCGTGAAGGCTGTCGAACAGGGCGGCCTGAATGCCACAGATTTCTCTGTCATGAATGGGGATCTGAAATTGAAGTGGCTGAAGTCCTTTATTCTGCACAAAGACTCTTTTTGGTCATTTTCCTTCAACAATACAGTGATGAAGAGGAGAAGAAAATAAGGAAACATTATTTATCCTATCCAGTCCTACCTAAAGCCAAAGAAATAATATTTAATTGGAGCAACAACATGTGGATTTTGTGAGATATTGAGACTGTAGCACATATTTTCTTCCAGTGTGAATCCAAAAATGTTTGACCACAACCACTAGATATGATGTCGGTTAAAGCTGGATTACTTATAAAGGACAAGAATTTAGATGATCTGATAAATAATTTGATTCTGTTAGGTAAGCATTTTATTCATAGATTTATTTATTTAAAGGTCAAGCCCTTTATCAAGGGTTGGAAGAATGATCTTAATCTATTCACAAAATCACTTAAATGTGTGACGGAGAGAAACGCCCAGAAACTTATTTACTTATTTATGGACTTATTTGTCTTACTTGAAAAGGACCCTCACCCAGTATGTCTTTTTAAACTATGTGCCTTTTTCTTTTCTTTCTGTTTCATTTATTCACTGTCACGTTTAAGCACTGTATGCCAGAAAAGTGTCTCTCTCTCTTCTTTATTAAATTCATTTTAGTTATTATTATTTTTATTTCTAAACAAAATATGATTTTTGTATAGGTTGTCATTGTTAATGCACTGTTTCATAAATAGAGATTTGATTTGAAAAAAAGCACAAATAGCTAGATGTTTATTATGCAAATAAATGATTTTAAAATACAAAAAAACATGTTTAAACAGCTGAAAATGCTGTAAATCGGAAACACTATAATGGAAATAAATAAATGTAGATGTAAAAAAAAGAAGTAAAAAAAATGTAATGTTTTAAAACAATTGTTTAGAAAAAAAACCCAATATGAATCAGTTCAGTCTTTCTGGAGCGATATGCAGAGCCGGCCAGAAGTTTGGTTTATGTGTTGAAAATCGGAATTTGGACTTTCTTCTTAATATTTTACTGTTATTAGGGAAGTTTTTTATACATAAATGCAGGTATTTTAAATGTAAATGTGTATAAATCAATGGCTGAGTAAGTCTCTGAAGCTTATTAAGGATAATAAGAAAGCCCTTAAGTTAATGACTGCTGGATTTATTTAAGTTAATTTTGTGTTTTATTTATTTATTTATTTTGTACGTATGTGTATGGTTATGTTCAACCTGTTCAAAGTTGTTGCTTTACAGTGAAATGTTACTTCAAATTTGACAATGAAAAATGCAATATGAACAATTTAACCTGATTTTCCATTTATGCAAATAATTCTCAAGTCATGATTAATAATAAAATGCAAATTTTTTAACTATTAGAAAATGAAAATAAAACCAGCATTTGACATTTCACTTTCAAAGACTTCACCTGCTGTACAGTGGATAATATGCAAATAGAATAAGTGAAACAGCACCACCAGTCACAAGTCATTTACATGTGACGACACTCTTTCGGCGTGAAAATGAAAATGCAATTTTCTAACATTTTGAAAATGTCATTCCTGATCAGTAAGGCAGTACAAGAGGTAAGTCGTAGTTGAATTGTAGAAATGTTCTGTGTTTTTTGTTTTTTTTATGTATTTGAGTGCTACCCTCAATATGTCAGACTGCTCTGTATAATCTATACACACCGTTTACTCACCCAAACATGTTGGTCTAAAACATTTTCAGTTTCACATCATCAGTTTACATGTTGACATAAGTCATGTTCTATGAACACATGGGTTAAGGTGCGTGGGTGAAAGGTACGCACTGAATTTCTGCTAGAGCAACATTTATAGAGAAATCACATCTTTATTTATTTCTGGTATGTTGAAAATAGACTTGAGAATACTATTAAAAAAACAAGGGCTGATTTACTGGAATCCAGACAGCGGTTGATAAACACTCAAAATAACTCATCATTAACTTGATCAAGAAATATTTAAATGTATTTACAAAAAACAGATTAAATTAGTTGAGAAACCTCAAATCAGGGATTTTGCATTGTTGTTCAACTATTAACAGAAATCAGACAGAGAGGATGTCATGAACAGAACCAACACACATGCAACAGAGGAAGAACAATATACAACATGATTTCTAAAAGGAAGTCTGCAGTCATTACGGCAGAGTTAATGACCTAAATGTAATAAATGATCAAACATGGCAGAAATCTTGAGGCTAAACTGGATCCTGCACTACAACCTTATAAAGCTAAAGGGAGGAAGCTTCTGAAACCAATATCTGGATAATATCACATAAATTAGAAAACTTCTGATCAAAGCCAAATAAAAAAAAGATCCTTCCAAACAACATCTTTCATCCAGTCTTCTACAAATAAAGAGGATTTCACCTGTTTCCAATAAAAATCCCACTGCTTTAATTCTTATTAAACTTAGAAAAAATAAGAGATGTTTGTTTTGCACAGGTTTTCTTCATGACATTTTCAAACGTGACATCACAGATGTCATCTACATATAAATAACCCACAACTAAAAACGTGACTCCTGTTACTGCATGAAGAACAGAAAACAAAATCCTACCTCTTCTCTCTCCTTTCATTCAAAGTGCTTAAAACAAACAAAAAAGATAGATTTTTATAAAGACAGCGTTGATTTGCTGTGGCTAGTTTTCAGGGGAGAATAACCCCCATTAGGTTAGTTCAGCTCCTGGTTCACTGGGCAGCGGAGTCCGAGCTCAAATCACATTCATTTAAATTCAAAATATTGATTCTTATACATTTAGAAAAACCTGAAACTTACATAAAATCTGAGGGTTACTGTATAAAATAACTATCCTAGCAGGTCACATTAGGTTTCTTCTGTGTCTTCAACTCATTTTTCCCAAGTTAGTTATAACATGATAAAATGTTACAAAATTCAACATTTTGTTTGATATCAGAGTGAATCAATCATCTTCCTGGTGGAGGGGTGGGGTCCTGGGACTTCATGTGTTGCAGCTCTCATCATAAGAAGGAGGAGCTTCTGTAACAGACAAGACACCATTAGACCAGCTGGTTAGTACACACTTGTCACACATGTCAACAACATATGATGTCATCAGCCGGGGCACGAGACAGCCGTCACAGGTAATGTCTTACAGGGCTGCATCAGTCTCTATCACTTGGTCTGGCCGTCTGTGGACCACCCACCTTCACTGAGCCTGACATTGGTGATCTTAGGACGTGGGTGCCAAGTGTATTATTTCTGTGTATTTCTATTTCTGTGAAGACTCTCAGTCATCCAGGTCGTGGTTATCCGAGAAAAGTAGATTGAGGGCAACTGGACTTGGTTGTAGATAATTGAAAAATTGAATCCAGTTGCCTCCAATTGGACTTTTCTTGGATATTTCTTGGGAGGGCTTAGTGATCTGAAAACAATATGTGTCCGACTCTGACCGTCCTTTATTGACACCTGATACTGTCTGACAGATAATGTTGTATGTGAGTCTTATCTTTGATGAGGGAAACATTAACTGTAAACAGTCATTCTAAATGTTGTATTTACTTGTTTAAGTTTTTGTCACTAGAAAAGCTAAATTGGCTTAATTAACCTTTTCAGCCCTAAGTAATGTCTGCAGGTATTCCTTTCAGACTGCACATCAGAATCAGACAGGTAGGGCAGCCAGTGTGTACGCTGGCTGCCTTAAAACAGCCCTTAAAACACCCTCTGCAGGCATATGTCAATGTCCTAACCATCAGCCATGTTGAAGGGAGGAACACTGATTGTAATGTTCCAGTTTTTATTGACACTGTCAGAGAGGAGTTAATTCAGCCCTGTGTGGTTATCATTATTATTATTAAAGTCAGTGGTGTTAAAGCAAAGCCAGTTAAAGCTGAAAATCGACATATATTAGAAAGTTAACAAAGTGGAAGTGATATCTGTCCTCACATCTGATCTCAGAACAGCATTCTGTTGTTGTCTGTTTGCATTCATCTTGTACTTTACTGTCCTCTTGTGGTGGCAGGAGGAGACTGTCTCTGGAAGCTAGCTTGACTAGCAGCTGTTGCTGTTGTATCTATTGTGAGCTAGCTACAGACAAGTGTGCTTGTTGACTCAGCTTCCACAGCTCTGAGATCAGTTGTGATATTGCAGCAATATTATAACATGTGCAGATATGTGCGGAAACTACTTGCGCATTAGAAAATGTAGTCGTTAGGAGTCTTTTCTTCCAAAGTGTTAAGGAGGTAGCAGAAGCAATAATTCACCCACTTTTTAAAACCTTTCTACACACAAACAATCAAATCAAAACAATGTGAAAACTAGTGATGATGGACTGCACCTAGCACCATAATCCTAACACATGAGCACATGGTCTCTGCCTCACCTGATGCTGCAGGGCACACACCTGCCATTCTCTTATGATGGGATCACTACTGGGATGTTTCCTGGACTGTATTATACTGACAGTGGTTTCTAATATTTTGCCCACCTCATTAACATGCAAGGGCCTTAACTCTTCTATTACTCGGTGTCAACAGACACTAAACATGATAAGCTTCATAATGGTAGAAGTTTTGCAGAGCTAATGTGTTGATTGCATTAGATAAAGAGGACACTGAGTGTAACTGTGAAGGCATTATATGGATCTGTAAATATGGGACTGTTCAATATTACTAGTAAATGCAGGACTTGTAGAAAATATGACCGATGATCCAAAGCAAGTTCATCCTGCTGTAAGTTACAGTTGTGATCTGGAGTTTGTTCCAGTTTGGTTTTAAAATCTGTCCTAAATGACAACGTTTTCTTCTCCACATTCATCGCTCTACAATCATGAACAGAGCCTGGACAGAATGATGGGTGCCAACTGACCTTGTGGATAAGATGAGGCGCCATAGTCTGGAGGCAGGATGAGTGGTGTTGGTGCAGAGCTAGATCCGTTCTCAGGGGCATAAGGTGATGGGGCCCCTGTGGACCCACTGAATGTAGGCCCAGTGGGGGCAGTGCCAGGCCCGCCGTGCTGCTGGTTCTGGGAGAAAAAAAGGCCGGGGGCGTAGCTGAAGGCGTTGGGTGACACCAGCTGAGACTGGCGCTTGTTGGGGAAGCCATCGTTCATCGGAGTCCCACCCTCTGCTCCATGGTGGTACTCAGCTGGAGGAGCACTGGGGGAACTGTGAGAAGACATTCGGGGACGAGGGGCGGGACGGGGAGCGGGTTTTGGGGCAGTGCGAGGGGTCGTCGTGGGAGTGGTAGCAGAGGTGGAAGCGTCAGGGACAGAGGCGGAGGCGGAGGCGGAGGCGGAGGCGGAGGCTGGAGTATCCTCAGGTGCAGCAGAGGAAGGAGGAGCTGCTTTTTTGGAGCGGTGCAGTTTTTTGTCCAGCGAGACATTTCCAATGTGGATGGGTAATGTCAACATGACGTCCGGAGATTTTAGACTGACCTGTTTAATCAGAGGTCGAGACAATGTTAGTGACAGAGAACTACATTTTCTGACACACTGTCAAAAATACTGAAATATCAGGGAGGAATTCTTCACAAAATTTGAAAAAATGCACCAAATTTGAAAAGTTTGACAGACAGGGATTATTCTGATTATTCTGGGGGAAAAGAAAAATGTGCTAAATATGTCACTTCCTGTCACAACAGAAGACAGCTATATATAGAAATATAGAAACTGAATGTATTTACCACCACTGTCTCCTCTTTTCTTGATTTATTTGAACTGCTTTTACTTATGTGTGGGCAAGAAATACAGTACTTTGTGATGTCACAACAAAGCAGTCACCGCCCTCAGCCACGCCCCAAGCCCCGCCCACCTGGACCCACCATCCAACCTTGCAGGATTTGGTTTCTCTGTGCGTTTACATGAAATCCGCTATATATTTAGTGGACCACTCAGTGTCTGATTGTTACTGTAGCTGTAACATGTTTTCTGTGTTGTGTGTGTTTTGATTTATTAAAATTATTTTCTTTTTGTGTAAGTGATGAATTAATTACTGTACAGTTAATCCTATGTGAAAGCTAATAAAACAACAAGTGTTTATAGTGTTTATAGTGTGAAAGGGGATGAGCGTAACTTACTTTAACATAATATTCTATCTTTATCAGCTCACAGCCAGCGAGGGATGACTGAGGAAGAGGAGGAACGATGATCTGCTCCTTCCACTGCACCTCCTTGGAGGCCTTCACCACACCTCCCTCCACCTCTGCTATGGTTCTCATATCATAGGTGGGCTTCTTTGTCTCATAGGTCACCCTCTGAAAACACATGGACATGGAGATTCATGAGCTGTGCTCAGCGCATGGTGACTACATATCACATATCACCCTGACTACATATATAGCAGATTTGCAGTCAGTCCTTTCAACCATGGCCTATAATAAGAGAGATTACTAAGATTTGAAGTACTTCTTTAATAAAGCATAACCTGGTCCTCTCAGGTGTGGTTTACCTGCATCAGACTGGCTGCCATGTTGCCTGTGCTCTTCCCGGACTGGTTGTGGATGTTGGCCGTCACCTGGATGATCTGGCCTGGTGTGTAGCCCTTCATGTCGGTCTGGGCCTTCAGGACCACTGTGCCTGTTTTCACCAGCATGTAGGTGAACTGCTGAGTCACTGCAGATGAACAGGTTCCCTGCAGGGAGAGGGGCAGCATCCGCACTTCAAGGGTTAGTAAGACACACATCACATTGGGACATCATGTTGAACTTAAAACTCCCAGTTAGACTTAATGACTTGCACAACATACTGGTTCTGTATCAGGACCTTCAGTTGCTCATGAAAAATAAAGTCGCTGGTCTACAGATCAGAGGGGTTCAGATACCAATACTAGTATCAGAAATGCCTCAGCTACTTCCTAACATACTGGATCAGGTACCGGTGAGTCTGACCGATCTGAACTGAACTTAAAGACGGCAGAACATAAAACTGCAGTTTCCAGCAGTTTTACAAAGGGTTTCACCTGAGCCATGACAGACAACACAGTGGTATCAGATCAGCACCAGTATCAGCTGGTAAACAAGTTCAGGAATCAGAATCAGTAAGAAAACAACTATGTGAACATCTGCACTACAGCTGTTATTTCGATTGGTCCAGTATAGATTTATCATAATCATCATCATCATCATCATCATCACCACCATCTTCTGCATTAATCTAATTTTCCCGTTACTTGTTTTTCTCAGTTAAATCTTTGGATTTGTTGCACATGTTCAAAATTGTAGACAGATGGATTCAATAAAACTATTGTTTGGATTTGATGAAATAATCAAACTTCAACTCCCAGGAATTACAATAAGTAACACCAGACACCAGTGCTTTTAATTGATATAACACGTTTATATTTAAGAAATAATAAAAGCATTTATAATTTAAATACAAACTGATAACTCTGTTTAAAAATTTGAAACGGCATTCAGTTTCATGAGAGCTGCATAATGACTTGTTTAGGTCCTGAAATGCTAAGTCTAGGACTTGGACTTGACTTGGGTCTTGTCCTGGTCTTGACTCTGGAAGTTACAAGGTTTTGCACCTTTCTTTTACAGAGACTAGAACCAACAACACCAGTGCTCCTTTAGTATATGATATAGAAGGAAATTCTGTCCATCATCATCTATAAAGGTCCCACAGGTTCTCTTCCACTGTATCAGCATCAGTATGTGTTTTAAGCTTTTTTCTACATGACGTTGACTGATGGTTTGACTTTCACATGCAGTTATCTTTCTGTAATGGTTTAAACATGTTAATGGGGACATTTAGCTTTTAATTTCTATTTACACAAACCAATTGTCCTCGTTAATTCAGATCCTTTAGATGCACTGAATGATGTTTATTGAATTGAAGAACTTCCTTTTTATAGAAAATGTTTTGTTCTTATCATTCTACTCATTTTTTTTTGTTTGGTAAATAAAGTCATACAGACTCAAATGTTCTGCCTCTAGCTGTTGTGTGCCGTACATCTCTACAGATAACACCTTTATTCTCAAGCCTTTATACACTAGACAGCTTTGAGCCCTATGTACATATTTGGTATTTTGGGACATCGCTTTTTGGATGTTGTTTGGTTTTTACTGTAAGTTGTGCTTAATATTTCTAATTGTGCAGCAGTGAGATGGTGGAGGTTTATATAAGAGTTTGCTCTTGCTGATGTCATGTAGCCCCTCACAGTGCTTCATTCACAGATGCACTTCATCAAGTTGTCATGTTCTCACCTCAGCTGTTTATAAATATATATTGTCTGATTCACCACGGTTTCTTATGCTGATGACGCTTATAGCTGAAACACCTTTGTTGTTTGCCCCATATTAAATATTAAGACTATCCAAAGAGTGGCACTGATACTCCCTTTATCAAACACATCCAGAATCTGGTCTGCCATTCAGACACAACATAATAGTGTGGCTGCTCTTCACAGTTATACCAACCCTGCTTTAGCGAATGCACTTAGAGACAGAATAACCAAGATATGGCACAAACAGGGGATTAAGAAATTTGGGGACCTCTATGAAAACAACACACTTATGAGCAGTTAGGTCGAGCCTTCCGCCTGCCAACGACTAATTTCTTTAAATATCTACAGGTCAGGCACTTCAGAAGTGCGTCTGAGGGAGGAAACCCACTATATTAAAGCCTCTACTAATTGATGAGATCCTAAAAGATGTCAAACATCTCCGAGGAATTTTGTCCTTAACATAAAATAGAATTCTGGCTTTCACAGAAGCAAAACCCCTGAACACTAGAACCAAATGGGAGCAAGATATGGACTGTACTTTTGATAATGGGGACTGTGAGAAGGCACTTACCTTCTCATATAACAGCCGCCATAAGCTCTTGCAGTTTAATATTATCCACAGAACCTACTTCACACCAGAAAGACTCCATAGGATAAATCAATCAATCAGAGCTCAGCCCAATTTTTCAAATAGAGACCGGTAACCTCATTCCCATGTTCTGGAAATGTAATAAATCAAAAACATTACTGGGTCTCAATATTGGAGATTCTCAAAGAGATGACTGGGTTTGAGATCCCTGGTTCACCTGAACTAGCCTCACTAGGCGACATATCTGACATCGCTCTCACCAAAAGAAACAAGATGTGGTTTATAAAACTGGTCATGATTGCTGGTAACAAATGCATGGCTTTGTCATGGAACAGGGAAGACCCTCCCCCTGTCTCCATGTTGTTTACATTTAGTAAGACATTTCCTCATACATGACATCAGAAAAAAAATTATGTTTAAGCTCAAAAGAGAAGAGAACCACATCTCTGTGATAAACACTGGGCGGATTTTAGTAGCGACATGGGAAATATCTCCCAATCACAGCAATATTTACTCGCATCAGTATATGTTGTATATTTGTACCAATGTATGGAATATATGTTAACCTCACTAAATGCTCACTCCCCCTTTTTTATCTATTTATTTTCTTTTTTTTTACTCCTCTGGTACCTACATCTTTCACATGTTATTTTTATATATAGGCCTATATTATATATATATATATATATATATATATATATATATATATATATATATATATATATAAACTTTATGTATATTTTTTTATTTTATGTTATTTCTCTTTCATTATCTTTGATGTTTTACCCGTGTTTTCCCTTGTAGACTCTGTATTGAAAATTCATTAAATAAATTGTTTAAAAAATATATAACTATTCAAGTGTGAGTGCTGCATCTCCTTTACCTTGAAAAACCAACAAATGTTCTTTTTCAAGTAATAGTTCCAACACAAAACTACCCCTGAAGCCACTGACTGTTAAATGAAATGAACAAGAAACAAAGAGACAAAAACATGGACTGATCATATATACACACATGTAATCATGTCTCACCCATATGTCTGGCACTTCATTCAGGTTTAGAGGGCTGAGCAGGTAGAAAGCTGTTTCTTTGTTGTAGTCTTTGGCAAATCGTGGAGTGTCAATAAAAGCCCTCACTCTGTAAATGATCCGACCATAGTTGCCTTCAAAAGACGTCGGAGCAGAGGCTGCGGGAACAAGTCAAATATGTGTTAGTTTTATCACGTAACAGCTAATATGTTACTGTTCCATAACCTGACAAAGGAGCGGTTATGCCCTAGTCCTCTAATGTAAACATGAAAACATGATTTCAGAGAGGGTCTGAATAACCTGCAGGCGCTCAGTGCTGGAAACACACACACATTTCAAAAGACAGATCTAGATTCACAGCATGAAGAAGACCGGTCGGGCCGGTTTGGAGTTTCTGTGGAGTTGTTCCTCATGCTGCGGAAGAGGTTTCACAGCAGGTGAGGGGCCGAACAAAGGCTCAACACAAGTTGCTGTGTCATGTTATACATGAGAGCGCATCATAATAAACCATGGCAGCAATATGTGGACAGGAAGTGAGGGACAGGATGAACTGTTATCTAAGAATGAAACGAATAAAAGTTATGAATCTTGTTACCGTAACAACATGCCTGCACCATTACAACGGGCAGAAGTCCGAGTTAAAGAAACACAAGCAGTCCAACGATCACACAAACAGTTTGGCTCATAAAACCAAAACCTTTGTTTTTCAGATTAAGACCAGCCTGGACCTTTGTTTACAACCTGTCTGATCATGTGACTTGTGCTCGTGTATCAGACAGGGTGAGTGCAGTACACAGATGATGGCCACAACTATGAAAATAAGAGCCAAGTTGTTCCATTATTTTGAAACAGACTATAAACACAGTGATAATACAGCATTGTTAATGCAGCGAAACGCAGGGAAGCAAGCTGCATTTACTGATCTTTGCCACTTGGGGCAGCAGAATTAGCTGTAAACACAATATCTGACACATTATTACCTCATAGAAGTTGCTGATTTACTCATCCAGCAGACACGGACCATTATAAGCTTTCATTTGGAGTCCTGCTTGCGTCCATCTGACAAGTCTAATATTCACTTTTAGCTCTCCATCAACTCCTGAAAAAATGATCTGGCTCATTAGCGACTATGCTCCACTATCTTCACCAGCTAGTCTAACTTTGCCAGCTGTTTCGAGCTGGGCAGGTGGTGGACAGTGTACAGCTTTTCTTTTATTGAAAAAAGTTGCATTCTGCTGCCGATAGTCCCTTTAGCACAGGGTTAGGGTTAGTTAGCCTGTTCAGGGCGGGAATGTTGGGCCTTTATTGTAAAAAGTATGAACACTGAATGGGAGGGATGAGCAGTGGAGGTAGTGACAGAGCCAGACTGACGTTAAAGGAAGAACTGATACTGCAGGACAGATGCCAGCTCTGTTGTGTGATGGAAAGCCTCTGATCTCTGATACTGAGTGCTGGCATGCTATCTACAAATCACACACTGGGGTGGCACCGTGCCAGCTGTTTGGTTCAGCGTTTAGCAGAATCACTATGCATCTTCTTAATGGAACTATAGCATGATTTCTGTATAAAAAGTGGTGAGGGATACAAAGCAGAGTTCTTGATTAATCATTCTCTCTGGGTTCTTTTTTTTTTTTTTTTTTTTTTTTTTTCAGGCTTTTTGTGCCTTTATTGACAGTGCAGTAGAGAGAGACAGGAAATGGGGAGGCAGAGAGAGGGGGAATGCCATGCAGATAAGGGCTTGTCCGATGCGGGACTCGAACCGGGGATAAATAAATAATATCTCAATATATACAATTAAATATATAATATAAAAGTTAATTTGATCAAAATAAATAAGATCAAGTATGTTGTAACATTAGTGTACTTCCCCAACCTACTAAAAACTACTGAACAAATAGATTCAGTATATAAAAATGATAAAGAAAAATAAATTAGACCAAAATAAATGAGATCAAACATGTTGTAGTACACTGCACCAACATTTTGAAAACTCAAAAACATATATTGCAAACATACGCTGAAATGTAACCAGGAAGTGGATGGGGGGATGGTTTTTGTAGGGGGGGGGGGTGAAATTTAATGCGAAGCCAAAATCGTAATCGGAAATAAAATTAGATTAATCACTCAGAGCTATTATGTAGCAATAGCAAAACTTACATACAGCTCCTTTAAATTATAGCAACTTTCCTTTTTTAAGTAAGTAGTAGTTGTAGTTTAAGTAGTAAATCAGTGCAAAGTGTCGCACAGAACTCATGCGCCCAGTGAGTGATGGGCTCAGAGTCCTGTCCTCCAGCAGCTGAACCGTAACAGCACTGGGGTAAATATCATCCTGCTGGGACACGTCTGTCAGGTGGTGAAATGTGAGGGCAAAACACACACAAGCAAAGGAAAGAATGTGCAGTGACAAGTGTTCAGCCCATCACTCAGAGCTCCTACCTGGAATGAGAAACTTGAAGGGAAACGTGTGTTCTCCCTGTTTCAGGGTTCCTGCGTGGAGACAGAGATAACATTCATTAGTGCAAACACTAACAATCGCGCTGCTGTTTCCCAGCAGGCAGAGCTGCCTCAGGGCTGCATGAAGTAACCACAAAGGATCATGGGAACCTTCACTACTACACTCTTTACCCTTCAATTATTTCGGCAGCCTAGTTGTATTCTCTATGATGTGGCTGTGTCGAGTATTTTCACTTGTCCACACAGGGAAGTATTAAAGGCCAGTTAAGCTCTGTAATCTGTGACTGGACTGGGCTTGATGTGAACTATCTGATACCGACTGCAGCACGGATCAAACTCTTTGGATTGGTTTTGCAGTTGCATCTCAGGTGTCTGCCTGCTCACCTTTGTCTGCGACAGAGACGGTGCTGTTGAAGTACTGCTCCTCCATTGTCCACGCCGTGTCGTTCAACTTGTTGGTGATGCCACAGAAACCATTGCAGTTCACTTTGATGGCTGCAGGTAAGAAAATACAGACAGAGTAGATCAATAAAGCTCCCCTCATTGGCATGTTTTCTGTTTCCGTTGTCAGGACAACGGAACAAATATAAAATAGTGACCGAAACATAGCCTGTTAAGACGACATGTTAACCAGCAGCCACTTCCAAGCCGCTACTAAAATCCTGATTTTATAACCACGACGTCATCTGACCAAAGACTCACCGGACACATCAGTTAAAGACAAAGACTGAGCTGTGACTTCAGCTGGATGTACGGTAACATGATCACTCACACAGAAAGTTAGAAGCTCAGTCACATCAGCTGCTGCGTGGTCAGCAGGAGGACGTGTGTCTGCGGAGGGAAATGTTGATGATTTTTGTGCCCAATCACTTTCTTCAGTAGTGAAATCAAATCAAATTTAAACTATTTTTTCCCTGTGATTTCCTGGATCTATGAATTTCATGTTCATTAATGAACAACATAAGAGATAAACTCCCCCGGACAGGGGGTGGACTCCACACTCTGGACCTCCTGACCCGAATCAAACACTCCTTTATTTAAACGCATTTCTTTGTCTCATCCTTTGGTAATATCTGATACCTGTTTTTTTTATACTGTTTAATCCCTAATTATTGTTTTTACACATTTTATTGCCTCTTTTCACTGATTGTCAGATATTTTGCATCATGTTGATTTGAGATGTTTTTTATTTATGCTCACTCTGGTGGGGGATGTTGTCATGTTAAAACATGAAGATTTCCCGTCACTGGAAATAATGGACCCAAAACATTAAAAACTGACTAACAACAGTATGCGTCCACATACATGAACTATTCTCAGTCTTAAAAACTCTATAAAATAATACTGGGTGCAGAATACGTCAGTAACCTCATCATATGCGTCTTATCTGAGGGGAACCGCGATGACTCAAAACACATCTGATTTTTAACACAGTGTCAATATTTGTCCAGTTAAAGTTCTCTTATCTCGAGGCCCCACCCACTTCACAATCCATCAGTGATTGAAAGTGTTGCTCTGAGACAGAGTGTGTTTCCTGGGTGGTGGTGAAGTGCAGCTGACAGTCTGACCAGCTCTACCTGAGCTGGAATGTAAACAGACGGGAAGCTTTCAAACAGAAACTCCCTTAACAACATACACAGTAACTGCTCCCAAGTTCTCACACACACACACACACACACACACACACACACACACACACACACACACACACACACACACACACACACACACTCACACACTTAAGAATGATCTCACAGAGAAAGTGGTACTTAATAATTAGGGCTAAACTTGTAATAAGTCTGTATCACTGATGATTAATGGGCTTTTAGGCTCCAGTAGATTCACAGTAACTTGTTATTCATCCTTGCTGAGGCATTTGTTGTTTAAGATTTCAGTGACGATAAAACAAAAAACAAAACTAAAGATATTTTGATGCTGTGATGGAAACAATGTGGAGAAGGGTGTGTTTGTAATTCACACACTTTGTCTTTTTCCTGACACTAGTGTACAGTTACATTTGTTCTCCATCATTAGGAACTGAGATCTGTAGAAGAACATTTACATCAGACATGGAAGTGCAGAGAAAGACTGGAAGGATTTGTTTCTTATAAACAACTGCTGGTGAGAATGAGCTCCTCCTGAATATTTCATTTTGAATGTATCCTCTTTGAAATGTACAGCAGGTCATTTCATGTTGTACATGGTAGGGTTCAGTTCTGTTGGTCATTTCAGGTTCAGTCTAAAAGCTGCATTAGACCTTTTTCACATTTAACTGGAGAAAAATTCAAAATGAAAAAGTCAGACTTCAACACTCCGGCTGTGACTCTGACCTCTGACCTCTCAGGTCACATTCTGTATATTTTTGGAATTAAATGACATATATTCACATAGATGGTTTTTCAAAGTAAAATATTTCACTTCAGTTATTTTAAATTTCCACACTGATATTCAGGAGTGGTAACATGACATATTCAGTGTTTGATCAAATCTAAACTTGTGTTTCTTCGTCGTTGGTTCCAGGTTTTCAGATGTGAGAAGTTTCTACTTGTTGTTATCTTTTTATTTCTCACTGTCCTCTGGTGTTTTGTAGACCAAACAATTCATGGAGAAAAATAAGTGGCTTCATAAATGACAAAGCAATGTCACACAGCTGAAAACCGTTTCTATCGGCTCCTGAAAAGTCTTGTAGAGGACAGAGATGCTGAAGACGATGGCTCATAACTGAATAAATCAAACCCTATCAAACCAGCTCAAGTCTGGATTACACTGCATGTTCTTCGGGTCATGGAATAACCTACAACACACTTTAAATATGGATTCCCTGAAAACATTGGGACAGTTTAGAAATATGCTTTTAAATCTTAATGTCTTTGAATGTAACTGTTTTTATTAGGAATTGTTTTCTGCATTTCTGCTGTTTGGTTTGTTTTCTTTGCGTTTATGTAATCTCTGCATCAATGTCTACCAGAAGAAATAAATATTTAATTTATAAATATTTTAATTTGAAGTCAGGAGGCTTTAACATTGTTGATGGAGGACGTAACAGAAGGAAGACAAACACCAACATTCCCATGAGGTCGCGTTCCCCTAACCTCCCACTACAGAAGTAAAAATATTAGAACATACAGATCATCTACGTCACCATATAAAGTTAGTTTTCACTTTATTATAAAACAGAAACAGACTGGATCAACATTAACTTCATGTTCTAACTTAATAAACTCTTGGCTCAGTCCGTCACTTCCTTGTTTGGCGGTGGCGGTGTTATCCCACCAGGTGAGAAAAACGTCGGCGGGAATAACGTCATCGGTATCACACTCACCTTTGCACGGCAGCGCCTGCTTCACCTTGATCGTCACGGTACCGGAGATGGACTCTCCGGGACTGTACACCACTTTGTTTTTGTCGAGCGCGATCTCAAACTCCTGAAGCTTCCCCATGTTTCCCCCGATCCACGGCGGCGAGACTGACGATCACCTGTACGCGCCCGCACATACGACTCTCCGGTCCCGCCCCTCGAATGACGTCACCTACCTGTCAAAGATGAAAAGATAATCAGGTGTATGCAGATATAGATTTGCAGACAGCATGGCTATTACCCCATACGTTTTTGTATCACCAATAAAATTAAAGTGCATTTCAAAATTTTACACAATACACACACACACACACACACACACACACACACACACACACACACATACATACACATACTGTACATACGTACATATATGTGTGTGTGTGTGTGTGTGTGTGTGTGTGTGTGTGTGTGTATACATACATGCACATGTGTACATGTTTATGTACATTTATGTACATATATATATATATATATATATATATATATATAGAATATACATGAATGTCCTGGGTTGATGGAGCCAATATTCTAAATAAGAAACTCAAAGTGAATATTGAAATAGTTCTGTTTGATGTAATGCTGTTTTTGTCAAGATAAGACTGAAAGTAACATGTTGTATGTTATACAACATTTTATTATTTTTGGAAAATACCATATTCATAAGAAAAAATGATCAAGGACCAAGACAACTTTCCTGCACTTTAAACAGACGAGCAAAACTTTGTCTGATGTGAAAAACAAGACCTTAAAGCTGTGGAATGAATATAATATGCTGCATATAACACAAACTATGGTTTCGTAACATCAACAATGTGAAAATGTTTAACTATTAATTTTTTGGTTTGTCATTTCTTTTATTTGTTTATTGTTTATGTGTGTGTTTGTACCTTTACATGTGTGTACAATAAAGAAACTGGGGGAAAAAAACCGACTAGAAACCAGAACACTTGTGTTACCAGTCTGAGGTGTGGAGTCTGATAGACAACTGGTGGGTCTAATGAATCTAATCACTGTTGAACTGCATTAAGAGAAAAGAAAGTCGGCTCAAGCTTGCAAGTCTCACAAGCCCAAAACTTTATAAAACTTTATGAATATTAAATACAAGATGATCAAAATCAAAGCAGGAGATATCCAGAGTTTTCCTTGTACTGGATCCTACATTTCATTTCGCTTTTTGGTTAGTTAGTTTTTACTTTTAGTTGCTGGTTAGTTAGTTTGATGACATCATCTGGGTGATGTTCTCAGACTTGACAAAGCTCAGAGCCACAGAGATGAGAAGTTTAGTTCCCCTTTAATCTCAGTGTTGAGTCTGTAAAAGCAACAGAGGGGTTGAACATTGTATATGCAGCTAATGCAGCTGCTGTGAAAGACAACTGTCCTGACTCACTGGTGTCCTCTAGAGGCCGTAATGTTCATAGCACCCTGCAGTTTGAGGTGACAGACAGATCAACCACTGGGGCTAAAGATTTAGTTTGTTCTGAGGGCAGCGGTAGAGAAAGGTCATGGGGTCATTCAAATCAAAAGTACAGTATGTGATCAGCAAAGTTCACAGCAACTGGAGTTCAGGGCAAAGTCAGTCTGTTGGCCTGATGTTGGTCCCAGAGAAAAGAGAGTGTTCAAACTGGGAGTTGATGGGCTCAGGGCTGGATCCATCATTATTATATCAATATTACTAATATACAGTCTTGTTTTGAGGATTGATTAAAAATTATTTGAAAACACTGAGCACTCACTATTTCTTCGCATCTCTTTGTATATTTGCACCTCTGCTGACTTGCACACCTGCAGTGATTTCATTAGTTCAGAGATTTATTGGATCGAAACCAAAGTTGATTTCCCTCCTCTTCTGTGTTTAAGCTTTGACACAGACTGTCTACACACTTCCTGTGAACACACTGTCATCATTATGTAAAAACAGAATGACAGTGGAATTACAATGACAAAAAAGAAAGAAAAACAAAAATGAATCAGAATTCGATGCTTGATAAATAGATAAATGTACAACCATGTGCAGCTGACATGTGTAATAATGTTTTCACATGAAATATAATATTTGACATTGTCGATATTTCCTCTTTGAAGAGTTCATTATATAATTTGACAGTCTTATTACTTTTTAGTATTAATAAGGTCAAGAGTCTTAATTCTTTTTAAAAATGCAATAAAACCGGGGGTGACTTTTGTTCCTCTGCATTTATGAATATGAAATAACAATGAATTCAATGTCATAATCATTATGTTCATAATATGTATATATGTATATTTTTACATTCGATACTGAAATTATTTTTACCTTTATGGATTATATAATTAGTCAATTCAGCCCAAAAGGTAGCTGCGATTGTACATATACACAGTAAAAATATAGATGGGAAATACTATTTTTCATACCACAAAAATCACAATTGCAATCAATATCCACTTGAATCTTTCTAATATGTAACTGGATAAACTATGTAATATCTTGAAGGACACCACATGCACTCAACTTAACGATAACTGTGATGACAACATCAAGGGTCAGTTTCCCACATGATTCATTCACTCATCAAGCACTTCATTAGGAACACATGTACACCTGCTTATCCATGTAATTATCCAGTCAGCCGAGCATGTGGCAGCAGTGTATAAACTCCTGCAGATCAGACTTTGACTGTGACATGATGTTGAAGCTGCTGCCTCAACATCACTAGAGTTTTTTCTCAGAGTGGAACAACAACAGAAGCATCCCATGAACACCAGCTCTGTGTTGATGAGAGAGGTCAGAGCAGAGGTCAGAGGTCAGAGAATGGACGGAAAGGCAACGGTCACTCAGATAACCACTCTTTACAACTGTGGTGAGCAGAAAAGCTTCAGAGTGAACAACATGTCCAACCTACAACAGCAGAAGACCACGTCAGGTTCCACTTCCTGTCACCAAGACCAGAAACTCACAAACTGGAAGTTGAAGACCTGGTCTGATGGATCTGGATTTGTGCTGAGGCAGCAGATGGTCGGGTCAGAGTCTGAATCCATGGACCAACCTGTCTTGTGTCAACAGTCCAGGCTGGTGGTGGTGGCGTGATGGAGTGGGGAATGTGCTCTTCTTAATACCAATCAATCACTCAATCAATCAATCAATCAATCAATCAATCAATCATGGTCTGAATGTCTCAGTGTATCTGAGTGTTGTTGCTGACCGTGTTCATCCTTCATGGCCACAGTTCACAATCTTCTAATGGCTCCTTCCAGCAGGATCATGCTCCATGTCACAAACACTTTCATCAACAGTGAGTTCAGTGACCTTCAGTGACCCCCCCCCCCCCCCCCACTTGTGTCTTTTTTAAATATGTTAAATTACATTGTGGTTGTTACTTTTCATAATTATGAAAACAATGTGATGAATCAGATTCAGTCCTTCCCCCTGTACTGTGTATGATAACAGTCATTGGGCACAGCCACGTCTTGACACTCACTCTGTACCTTCAAACAGGAGCAGCTGCAGCTTTCATTTCTTCATGCTAAACAAAGAACTAACTCTTCAAAGTGAGAACGTGTAGAATGATGTCACACAAGTTCACTCACATTTTTAAGGCAGAAGAAAAACTTGAAATGATTCACAATGACAATGAGTAAATAACATCAGTTTAAATATCAAAGAGAAAAACAGTGGAAACATCTTCATTTGTATGTCATCTGCTTCAACTCTTGTGTTTGTGCTTCAAATGATTAAGTACATGATGATCAATAATACTTGTGAGTGGACGAAAAGCTTATTCACTTACTTAACCCTTGTGAATCCTTCAAAAAAAAACCAAAACTTACACTGAGGTCCTTAGAGGAAAAAATGCATTAAAAAACTGTAAAAAAAAAATACTACTTTTACTGATTTTTTTTTTTTTAATTCAACACCAGTCCTGATCATAATGATCAAATATTCATATTTTCAGGATTTTAATGTTCTCACATGGTTCAACACACTTTCAATAGAAGTTTGTCATGACTCTGCCACACTACCTGTGTGAGGTGTACAGACTGTTCTTTCTTTAGCTGAGCGCCTCTCATCAGGGGACATCAGAGGTGCTGCAGTGTTGCATTAGATGTCACTCAATAACACCACTGTGTATTTCTAATAATCATTTATTTACACCTTTCTTTCACTACTGACACAGCTCAAGTGTAACATACTGATACATATCAAAGTTCTGTATATTTGGACAATAATGCTGCAGCACAAAGTCTAGAAAAGTCATGACCCCCCCCCCCACCCCCCTTGAATAAAAACATCCTGCCGCTGGAAACCTTGTCAGAGCTGGAAGACCTTCTCTGAGACCAACATCTAAAGAAACTACACAAAGAAATCACACAACAAGCATCTTGGGTCTGAATTCTCAGTCAGTCACTCATCAGGATTCTGGTTTCTGTCAGATAGGCGTGGTCGGTGTGGAGGCCGTGGTGGGGACAGTCACCGGGTGCAGCCCAAGATCCAGGGATGGAGTTTCGTCCGGTGGTGGGGGGCTCTTCTTCTGTGCCTCCAGCTTCTCCATCAGGTTTGTGTAGAGCTCCTTCACCGGCTCGCTGCACTGTGGTTACAGTACAACATACACAAAGAACAGCAAAGACAAGTGTGTGTCAGTCTGAGAGCCAGAGTGTGTTTGGACCAGTTCCTGTCAGCACTTTGTCATTTGATGACAGTTATTAAAAAGGATTTTTAAGGCTGATGCTGATTTAAAGAAATCTGATAACAATATATCAACATCATATATATCAAATATTTATTTCTGGTGTTGTTCTGCTGCTCTAACAATCTAGTTGAAACCAGCTGTTTTGAAATGTGATGCTCAGACATTAGCTGAAGGTGTCAGTTTTACTGCTGAAAAGCTTCTGTGTCTCTGAGTCGCACATATATTCACCATTAGGCAGAATGACTGTTACACTGTACGTTAACTGCTCATCAGTCTTCTCCTGACGAGCCATGGCATTAGCTTGCTTTGTGGCTAACTAAGTTAGCAACAGATAATATGTGTTTGATAGCAGCGGTCAGTGCTGCACATCACTCCCTCACACCCTGACCTGGTGTCAGTTTCCACAGGGACTATTTCTTTAGTTGATGTAACATTGGCACCATTTCTAGAAAGAGAATTTGAATTTTCTTTTTCTGGTCAAAGGTCAAGGTGACCTCACAAAACATTTTTGGCAATAACTCAAGAATTCATAAACTATTTACCTAACAGGATAAAAAATCATGACATTATATATCCAAAAGGTCAAAGGTCAACATCACTGTGACATCAATGTTCTGCAAAAACACTTCTGGCCATTATTCAACACTGTAACTCAGGAAGGAGAGACTGTGACCATACCTCCTTTAAAGGGAAAGAGGTTGAGGTCTATGAAGACCTGTGAATACTCCTCCAAACAACCCGAACAGACAGGCCTTCAGCTGAATACACAGCTGGTAGCAGACGATTATTTTTTGCATTGAATTTATGTTTCATGAAATGCTGAAATTCCTGTTCATGCATTAAAGTAGACATATCATTGCAACTACAGTATCTACAGTAACCTAAAGGCTGAGCACAACAAATAGTGTTTTCATTATCTGTTGCCTTATCCTTCATTTACTTCAGTGATTACATAAGTTCTATGCTTGTAGTAATGCTGCAAATATTATTGCAATTCTAAATCTGAAAACTGAATCTGAAAATCTTGCAAATCTGAAAACTTCCTGTAATAAACCAACATGCCAGAAAAAAAGAATCATATTTCACTGTAGAAACTGTGACTGTGCAGCAGCTCACCAGGAAGCAAACTGTGAGATCACAGAGTCACATCAGAAGATTTTAATAATGAAGAAGTTGCTGCTGCTGCCATCAGTGTGAATTACACACAGCTCCTCTGGAGACAGATGAAGAAGACGAAGACCTCTCCCTGATTCTCTCCATTTCTACAACTCCTGTCCATTTCAAAGCACAAGCTGAATGTGAAAATGAAGCCAACCTGTTTTGGAGGTTCCAGAGTTTTCATCAGGGTTTCCATGTATGACGGCAGCACTTTGTGTTGTAGATGCAGCAACATTCGCAGGGTGTGTCTGTGGACATTCTCTTTACTGGAAAATATTCAAACAGAGACACAAACCGTCAGGAGACATGGTGGAGATGTGACAAGAATATAGCTCACAGGCTCCTGGGAGCTGATGAGCATCGTGTTCACCTTTCAGCTACTGCTCAGTCCTCTCTGCGTCAGTTCAGCTCAACTGTGTGTGTCTCAGTCCACTTAGTGTTCTGCTCTGATAATGATGTGTTCAGCTACACTGACTGTTGGTTTGGAGTAATATTACAGAATCTGTTAGAATCAACCCACCTGGAGAAAGACGTGAGGAGGAAACCGTCAAAGACAACGGAACAAAACTCTTCAGATCCAAATTCGTCGGAGAGCAGTGTGAGGTGTCCGGTCAGCAGGTGCAGGAAGATGTCGCCGAAGGCCATGTCATTGTAGGTCTCCACTGTAGGTTCACAGCACAGATCAAACTCTTACTTTCACCTGGCTCGTGCTTCTCTTCATTAGTGAAGGTGTATAAACTGAACCTGCTCTGGCAGCAGTTTTCATTTTGTCCATGATAAAAATCCTTTCATAATGACAAATATACAAATAAAAACTAAACAATAATATGAAAGACAGCTTGTCCTCTCAAACTGACCCCAGACAAAGAACAGTATTACACAACAGTAAGTTCTGACATAGTAATCTGATTGGATGAGAGTCATTACATGAGTGCTGATATAGAGTATAATGAATATATGATATAATATATGAATGAAATGATGTCTGGTCGCCAGGAGAGGATGATGGGAAGAAGCTTGGACACTTCAGCGCACACCTGAGGTAACGTGTAGACAAAGTAGCAAGCTACTGTGCACTATGCAGTTCAGGAAAATGTTTATGTTTTGCTTAGCAACAGCCCAGTATCAGTCCAGTTGAGGAACTATTTGTTTATTTAACTAATATGGTGCTTATAGAACTGTTGTATAAAAGCAGGCTGCAGCCTCGTACCTATGATGGAATCACAGCCGTGCTGATATTCAGTACAACATCACGACCTTGAGTGTGATATTGCTTAAGTAAATGGAGCCTTCTCCACTAACCTTGTGGCAGTTGAAAAACGACACCTGTAACCATGGTAACTCTACACAACAAAGATGGTGACCAGCTGTAGCCTCAAAGTACTTAAAATACACAGAAATTAAAAATGCAGGTGTGACATGTTCTCTCTCCTCAGCTGATCCTGGACCACGAGGAGAGGGAGCTGTCTCCCTCTGACTCCTGGCTTTTCTGTTGTGTTTTAAGAATGGAGGTCTGGTAGTCTAGTGTTTGGTTCTTGTTAGTTTATTTGTTCTTTTTTCTGGGTCAATTTGGGGGGGAGGCTATGGATCCTGTAGCCTACTGGGTGACTGGCTCAGACACCCTCCATGCTTTTGTTCTTTTTGGCCTTCACACTCTCGGTTTTGTTGTTGTTTGTAAATACAATAATTTTCATTGACCTGAACCTCAGCGTCTTAATGTGTTGCTGCTGGTCACAAGGTTGAACCAAATGTTTTGTTGACAGCAGAACAAAAAAAATTGTCACTGATGAAAACTAGACTGAAACAACAACAATTTCACTGAAACTAATAGACATTTTCCTCCAAGAGAAAAGACAAAAAAATTAAAGCTGCCAGAAATGTCATTTTTTCAAAATTACATGTTTTCAATGACAAGACAAACTGGGATCCCGGAACAAACATGACAATCAGATAAAAAAAAAAAAAAAAAAAAAACAGAAACACACTTAGTTTAATCAATAAGATGAAATGTCAGACTGACCCAGGGCAGGCAGTAACCTCTGTAAGGCGTTCTTGTTCCTCAGTTTGGCAATGTGGAGGACGTAGTACAGACCCATCTCACAGGCCACTCTGTTCTCCTGCAGGTACCTGAGGAAAAAACAACAGTCACGATCACAGCACTGACATCATATGAGACACATGAGAGACATGAGACATCAGCCAGAACATAATAAAAGGCTAATTTAAGGTATTGATGAAAATGTAGCTGGTGATGGTGGTTTTGATTCTGCTCAGGTGGAGAACTGGTCCATGTTGAGCTACATCAAACTCACCGAGGCTGCAGAGCAGAGCAAGGGCTGCTGTCTGCAGCAGCAGTTAGCGGGCTAGCTGTTTCACAGTTAACATGGTCTTTCTCACGTAAAATCGCTAAAGAGGAAGTGATTCTGTGGGTAACTGTTGCTGCTCAGACAGAGAGCAGGACAAGAAAGACAAAGAGGAGAGAGAGAAGAAGGAGAAGAAAGAGAGGAAGGAGCAAGAGTAGAAAGAAAGATGAGAGAGAGAAGAAGGAGAGGAATCTCCCCGCCCTCTTACACCTTTACCCCTTCCCCTCACTGCCTACTCCAAACCACCCACCCCCACACTTGTATCTACCGACCCTTCATTAAAAAATAAAAATAATTCAGTAATATCCACCTGTTTTTGTCTTTATGAGAGAAAGTAAAAAGACACCTCCAACCACTTGACAGCAAAGTTTATAGATGTTTAACTTTCTCTAAACTGATGATCCTTCACTTTCACCTTAATACAGTGAGTGACAGTGAGAAGTGTTTCCAGGGTCTGAGAGTTTCACTGCAGCTGATATCCCTCATACATCAGAGAAATACCACCCTCCAGTGCTAGCAGTTCAGTACTGCATCAAAGTGTTTGAATAAATATGTATTGGTTTCAGATTAAAGATATAATTCCATTTGTAACCGTCCATCCAAATAATAGTTGGTTTACATGCACCTGAGTGATGACAGCATTACTCTACAGAGCACACACACCAACACACACCGACCAAGGCTGTACAACTCTCAAATTTTGTCATTTTAACAACACATCCCCCTGTGATTGGGTCTACAACAGAATACTGAAAAACATGGGAGTTTCATTTAACCATTATAATGAATCCTGCTGCTTTTGGTTCAAATTCCAGACTCAGTTCGAGCCTCTTTGTGTCGAGTTATTCTCAGTTTGATTTGTTCTTGTTTTCATTGTTTTATGACACTGAGGCTTTACAGTGATCAGCAGAAAGGACCTGACCACGTCTTCCACCACTGTGTCATTCCATAAAGATCTCTCATGTCAAAGCAGACAGTCGGTAGTATTGACAGTAGTGTACTTATCACATTTTAGACGGTTTGTCACGGTTTGTCTTTTGCACTTTAGAAACCACCAGCAACTCCCTTCTAATGACTGAATCATCAATCAAACCACTGTAATCCTGCTGTTTACTGGAGCAAGTACTGGAGTACTTGCTTTTTTTTCTTTAGTATCCAAAAATACATTTTTTTTTAACGTCACCACATTGTTATAGTGTTCCACATTTACAGAATCTAATGACTCTGAGATGCCTGGCTGAAGCACTGACCGACTGTAGAACCTGTAGAATAAAAAGCTTGTAGAATATGATTTGATAGAAATGGCCAAAAAAAAAACACAACCGAATTAACAAAACGACGCCAACTGCAAGCTCTTTATCTGGAACTAAACAAACTTCAGTACCTTGACATTCTTTCTAAAGTTGGATGGCAAATTTCTGTAGGTAGTGATGAATTTTGGTCGCGTAGCAAACATTTAAAGCAAAAGGAATCTATTTAATATATATTATAAAATTCCAAAACAAACAAAATAATAAAACTATACTATTGTATACTATAGTTCCAACTTGATTAAAAAGGTCCCATATTTTACGCTTTTTCCATGTTTTATTTGAAGTTTTGATATTAATAACTGCATATATTGCATATACTCAATGTAGTGTTACATCTCCTCTCTCAGGTTTGTCTCTGGAGCTCTAGTAACAACAGGTCAGTGACTGTTTTCTGAGTGACGCACAGGCAGATCAACCACAGATTGTAGCCTACTAATGTAGCTTGATCAAATTCTGATATTTGAGAAAAAATAAACTTAATCCAGATTGAGGTCTCCAACACCCAGCTCCTTCTCCCCTATGGGAGTGTGTTCTGACACTTGCCAGGCTGTCATTGTATATAAGAATTCTTTCTTAATGTCCTGCCTATCAAAATAAAGGTTAAATAAAATAAAATAAAAATAATATCATTATCCTTGGCTGTGCAATGATCTATTTGCTTCCTGAAATCCAATGATTGTGCAGTGTTTCCAACCATTTAATGACTGTTTGGTGTTGTGTTGTTAATAAAGTTAAAACAAATGGATGGTGAGTCCAGGTGGGCTGTGCTGGGGACATGACTGAGGGCAGTGACTGGTTTGTTGTGACATCACAAAGTTCCAGAAGTCCTGACGGCTGGTTTTAAGGCTCAGGTTCTGAATACAGGCTGTGTGCATTTCTCTGTGGACTGAGGCTTTGATACTTTCACAGTTTTAATATAGAACCTAGACCTGATCTATAATCAAACGTTAATACTCTTATATAATGTAAAGAGCATTATATCAGATACAAGTATCAGTGTTTCTGTTGCTGGCTCAAGGGAGGACAAAGTAAATACACTAATAAAAAGTCACATTATTTAATTTCTGCACTATTGTGTTTATGTTATTGAATCTAATAAGTTTTTCCTGTGGTGAGAATAAGATATAAAGGTTCTTTCTTTCGAGTGCTGGTATCTCATATCATGTCACCATGCCTCCTCCTGCAGTGTTTTACCTGTTGAAGGCATCAGGCAGGGTGGTGGGGTATGACAGTGAGCTCTTCTCTTCACTGGGAAGTTTCTGCTCTACCGTGAAGGTGTGATCGTCAACAACCACTGACATCATGGCAGGCAGGAAGCGGGTCACGACCTCCAGATCCTGACGGCAGGTGCATAGGAAGACAAACTTATGGTCACTTGATAAAAGTGGGGTTTAATGTCTGATGAGATTTAGTGACGCGGTGTACGCACCAAACGAGGCTCTTTAAAGACCTGGCTGTCGATCATGTCCCATGCTCCTTGACCCAGTGACAGCATCCTCAGCAGCAGCATCAGGTCTGAACTGTCCTGTTCACAGACACAAACACCAGGACTTCAGATAGTGCTGATAAACTGGAGTGTGCGGGAACCAGAACACACTTAAAAGTAGCTGTAATTAACAAAACAAATAATCCAGTAACACAATACTACAGTCTACTGGGCACAATGGAACAGCCCTGATGTTATACACCAGTCTGTTAGACCAGACATGCACCATGTCAACAACAGAGATGGGAATATGGAAATACAAATTAAACCATTATAGTCAACATTGTCTAATCACTCACACAGACTGTAGAGACCTGCTGCACTGAAATATTGTGCGAAACTGTGTTCAGACTTGATTGGTGGGTTTATGTAAAATGGTAGATTGATAGTCTGCTGTGATGCAGCGACATTCAACTCAATATTAGTTTACTATTTGCAACTGATAAAAATCTAAATTAAGAGTTAGACTTTATGTTATGTTAGTTATGTTATTATTAAGCTTAATACAAAACCATTGTCATTGTTTATTGTGTTGCTCTTGAGTTAAGGGTTTTTTGTGAAACAAAACAGCTGTTAGCTAATGTAGCCTGACAGCAACTCTTAAAGCTCCATCCAGTCTAAAGGTAGATGTCCATGTGTATCAAAGCCTCAGTTCACAGAGAAATGCACACAGCCTGTATTCAGAAACTGAGCCTTAAAACCAGTCGTCAGAACTTCTGGAACTTTGTGATGTCACAACAAAGCAGTCACCGCTCTCAGCCATGTGCCAAGCCCCGCCCACCTGGACCCACCAATCAACCTTGCAGGATTTGGTTTCTCTGAGTGTTTTACCTGAAGTCTACTATATTTTTATTGGATCACTAAGAAAACTGTTAGAAGAGAGGAACAGCGCCTCCTCTCCTCTGATTGGCTCACCGACCTGTTGTTACTAGAGCTCCAGAGAGAAGCCTGAGAGAGGAGATGTAAAACTACACTGAGATGGTTTTTGTTTCTTAAAACCATAAATATATCTTCTTATGGATGAAGACTTTAAATAACACACAGTCGAAGAGGAAAAGATGGAGCTTTAAATTTGTGATGTTCAGTAATTTTTTGGCATCAATGGGCAAAAACTCCATTATCACCATCACTGGTTTGAGAGCAAACCAAGTCCAGGCAGATTCTTTTCCTAAGTTCTTATGAATTCTCCTTTATATATTTCCTTGACCTCATGACGTTTTCCATTGAGGTTAAGGAGAAGTGGTTAGGGAAGGAGATTATTTTCACTTTTCTTTTCTTTCTCTTGTTCTTCTTCTCACACCCCTGCCTCCAGCTGTTGATCAGTAGAATACCAAGAAAACATTGGGATGATTTTCTATCATGTTATGAGCGTTCTTTTGCTCAGTATGCTCACCCTAGGTAAAGCTTCCTGACTTAGCAGCTCTTGCAAGTTCCTCATGATACTTAGGACCAGGGTGTTACAGGCGAACGGGTCACAGAGGATCATGGACAGGTCCCTGAAACACACAGACATTAATCCATAAATTCAACTGTGATAAACAGCTCTGTTCATAAACATCAGCCATCCCCTTGTGTTACCCCAGGACTTGTTCCTGTCCTTTCTTCACTCCATCCAGGAAACCTTGCAGCTCTCGCGCTCGCTTCCCGTCCACAAACTTCTCGCGGATGCAGGCGTCTAAACACCAAGTAAACTGTAACAACACACAACAGTCACACACAAGAGGCAAACATGTAACACAAGGCTAAAACACAGGAATCACAGGGTGGGGGGTTCCTCAGCAGCACAGTGTTTGTGCTGACCTCACCTTGTGGCAGGGGTCTACAGAGCAGATCTCACTGATGTCCAGGTCGTGCAGAGACATCAGCAGCTCTGCTCTCAGCGTGCAGTAGTGGACATTTCGCGTTCGCAGGAAGAGTGTTCGTAAAAACTGCAGCACCATGTCGTACAGCTTGACGTTCTTTCCGATCATCTGGGTCAGCTTTAAGACCACCTACAGCCAACAGACCGCCGGACAGTTAACACCAGCCACGCTCAACACTGGGAACTTTGGTTTCTTATCTGACGATGGTGACTTACCTCGCCTTGGCGTCGTGTTTTAGGAGAAGGGCTGAAGAAATTGTGTAGGATGGAGAGGTCGCTGCTGAACAGAGCTGCTTCCTTCTCCACAATGTACTGCTTTAGCAGGGGTGACACTTCATCTCCGAACAGAGCCTGGTTGTCCTGCCAGATCTGCCTTTTCACCTCCACAGCACACACCTTGTACAGCTCCTTGTCAGCCATGACCATCTTCAGTTTCTTCTCTGGCACCTGTAGGAGGAAGCGTATGGTAAAGATCTTCGACGTCTTTTACAAAGACAAGTTTGACATTTCAATTCAACAATTTCCTCTGGATTCATTATCAGCAACTACTGGATGAATCACCAGAAAATTCAGAGCAGACATGGTGATGACGCGATTTCCTGATATTTAATTTGGTGTTTTGATGACGGTGCTGGACAGCCCTGTCTCAGTGGATCCTGCTGCAGCTATGGGAGGCGTCACCATCTTCTGTCCGCTTCTGAAGCCATTTTAGACGAAGTGTACAAAAGCCTGAGCAGCCTGTCACTTAGGGTGACTGACAGACAGCTCACTGATGTTCTTCTCGTCATTTTTGAAATTTTGTTAAGACTGTGCTAAACTTTGGAAGTTAGAAGTGAGGTACTAGTTGTGTCTGTAGGGGACTGGGTCAGATTGAGTTAAAACCTAAACATGTAGGAAATTCTCTTTGGTTGACTCTGGATAAACAGGGATGTAATCTGAAACTAGTCTGAGTGGAAGAAGCAGACAACCACGAGGAAGTGATCCTAGTTTCTTTAGAAAGATGAAAAATGTTGTTTAGATAGAGTCCTCCTTTTGTTATATTTAGTTCTTTGATTTAGCAGCACCCGTTTGGCCAGTTTCTCCTTTCAGTTACCCTTAATTAGTGACTTTTATCATTATTCATCTCTTCAGCATTAATAAAATTGCATTACCAATCACATCTAGGTTTATGTTACTTCCCTTTTCCCCAAAAACAAACTGGGTTGTAAAACATGTCATTCCAAAACTGGCAGGTCAGTGTCAGTGTGAATGTGGTGTTTAGTTGTACTGGACTTCCTGTGGCTGTACACATGTTAATATGCTCCAGCCCTAAAAGCTCTTGCCTTGGGAAGATGCTTCAGAACCTGCATCACGACGGGCTGAATGGACGGCATTTTGACAAGTGGAAAGCTCTTCTCCAGCAGCTCTTCCAGCTTCCCGTATCTGTGAGTAAATACAAAACAAAGCACAATAGCATTCAAGCTTGTTCCTTCAGAAAATGTTACTCCCCGTCAAAACCGACCAATGACACACCTGTCCTCGTCCTTGCCCTCTGCAATGGTGGCCACTCGCTCCATCAGCTTTTCTCGAAGCTCGTCAAAGACAGACTGGTGGAACTCAAGCCGAGGTGTCCCATGGAGGTCGAGGAAGGGAAGAGCGGACTGCAGAGTCGGCAGCAGGATGCCATTTTCCATCTGCAATCATGAAATCAAAAACTCATCAGGGATTATATATATATATATATATATATATATATATATATATATATATACACACACACTACCGTTCAAAGGTTTGGGGTCACTTAGAAATTTCCTTATTTTTGAAAGAAAAGCACTGTTTTTTCAATGAAGATAACATTAAACTAATCAGAAATACACTCTATATATTGTTAATGTGGTAAATGATTATTCTAGCTAACTGGTGTATAGAGGCCCATTTCCAGCAACCATCACTCCAGTGTTCTAATGGTACATTGTGTTTGCTAATTGCGTTAGAAGGCTAATGGATGATTAGAAAACACTTGAAAAACCTTGTGCAATTATGTTAGCACAGCTGAAAACAGTTTTGCTGGTTAGAGAAGCTATAAAACTGACCTTCCTTTGAGCTAGTTGAGAATCTGGAGCATCACATTTGTGGTTTGATTAAACTCTCAAAATGGCCAGAAAAAGAGAACTTTCATGTGAAACTCGACAGTGTATTCTTGTTCTTAGAAATGAAGGCTATTCCATGCGAGAAATTGCCAAGACACTGAAGATTTCCTACAACTGTGTGTACTACTCCCTTCAGAGAACAGCACAAACAGGCTCTAACCAGAGAGAAAGAGAAGTGGGAGTGCCTGACGCCATCTGTCAAGCATGGTGGAGGTAATTTGATGGTCTGGGGTTGCTTTGGTGCTGGTAAAGTGGGAGATTTGTACAAGGTAAAAGGGATTTTGAATAAGGAAGGCTATCACTCCATTTGCAACGTCATGCCATACCCTGTGGACAGCGCTTGATTGGAGCCAATTTCCTCCTACAACAGGACAGTGACCCAAAGCACACCTCCAAATTATGCAAGAACTATTTCGGGAAGAAGCAGGCAGCTGGTATTCTATCTGTAATGGAGTGGCCAGCGCAGTCACCAGATCTCAACCCCATTGAGCTGTTGTGGGAGCAGCTTGACCGTATGGTACGCAAGAAGTGCCCATCACTGTTCCAGTGACACACACACACACACACACACACACACACACACACACACACACACACACACACACACCACACACACACACACACACACACACACACACACACACACACACACACCACACACACACACCAACTCAAGCTCGTAGCCTACCTTTAGATGGATAACGATGGTGTCGAGAACCAAACGGTCTAAAGTGGCTCTACTTTACTAGAATTGATGCAGACACCGCCCGTTGTCACAAGTGTGACAAATGTTTTGTTTGTTCAAGTTTTTTTTTTTCCTCAAAAAGTATCGATAAGAGTACCGTTAAAGTACCGGATCGATAAGCAGTATCAGTAAGAATTGTACTACCGTTAAAATCTTAACGATACCGATCCCTAATTAACACTGGTAATAACAGAATATATCTCTGTTTCACAGACGCTGTTTAGTAGACACAGGATTTCTTGGAGGGTTTGGGAGCTGGGCTGCCACATCTTTCTCCTTGTTTCTCTGATAACTTAAGTTCGATGACTAAATTCCTTCATCCAGGATAAAATGCATAGTTGAAAACGACCAAGATCTAAAAAAAGTAGCGTCAAAATAAGGCTTACTGTTGTTTTCCAGGTTGTTTCTGTACCTGTTAATCAAATCCAAGGTATAACTATAAGGTGTTTGACCTAGTCTATTGTTTGGATCAAGACCTGGCACTGCGTACACTTTAGTGTCAAAGAGGAGCAGTACATCGCTTGTGTGGAACTATTTTGGTTTTAAAAAAGAAGATGCTGCACAGAGTCATGTATTGTGCAGAACCTGCCCTGGTACTGTTGTTACCTCACGAGAAACACTACTAACCTGTATCAGCACCTCAAAGCCATGTACCATAGTTGCATGGCTAAAATGCCGACCATCAGTGTGTTTGGTAAGACAAATACCACCCGACAAGGATCACTGACCGAAACGAAAGCATACCTCCATATAAACGCAATTCAAATGGGCACGGGGGAAATTATTCAGGCAATAACAGAGTTAATAGGGAACTCTGTGCCTCTCAGCACGGGGACAAGCCTGGGTTTACGGCTTTGATAAATACACTGGATAAGCGGTACAGCATGCCCTCCCACACAAATTTTAGCCAGGTTGCCATACATTTTTTTCTCTACTATAACTGAAATGGGTCAAGCCGTACAGCGGAGTCCAGCGGACTTCGACCTCAAAGCTCGCTGCCTTCAAACTGCCTACTTCCCAGACGAGCATGCGGGGGGAAACATTGCAGCTGGCCCAAGAGGTCAGCTGAGATCTCCATGAAGAGAACCATGTCTGCATAACCACTGACAATTTTACATGATTACAAGGCTGTAAGTTAAACAAATCAGTCAATATATTACTGTGATTGAAGTAGTTAAATAAAAATATGTCATTCATATCAATTCATGCATCATCTAATTTCATCATGACATATCCCTGGCCTACAGGAAAGAACAGTTTATGTTTAATCTTTTAGTCATTATCTGTCAGTCTGTTAGTCTGATTTATTGCTTGCGTTTGTTGAATAACACAGAAGATAAGGAATTTATCGCAAATAATTTAAAATTAAATTGCAATCGCAATATTGATACGATTATATCCCCAAATCATTCAGCCCTAGTAGAAATATATATATATATATATATATATATATATATATATATATATATATATATATATATATGAAGTGACTCAATAAATGAATAAATAAATAAATGAATAAATGAATGGATAAATAAATAATAGCTTTTTTTTTATTACATTTTTATTTAATTCAGGGGACTTTTATTTCCAAATGCCACATTTATTTCCCAGCTCTTTTTATTTCCATCTGTTGTATTCAAAAAAGGGGGCGTGGTTATTTCAGATTCAGACCAAAGCATCAGCACTGAAATCAAAGTCCTCAGAAACAAATTAAATATGGAATTATAAAATAAAAGTCCCCTGAAATAAATAAAAAGGTCATTTTTAAATTAAAAACCTATTTATTTATCTATTTATTTGTATAGGTATTTATTTATTCACTCACTTATATAGACTGCTCAAAAAAATCAAGTGATTGGGAATCAGTTCAATATATATATATATATATATATATATATATATATATATATACATTAATACAGTTTAATTTAATACTGATTTAGAGGGCATTTCAATTGATTTAGACCTACCCAAGACGTTTTTTCAACAACAATTGGTGCATAAAGCAGTGAGTCGGTGCTCAGTGCTTTAACTACCGAACCGGAAGCTCATTTCATTCTGATAATTGAAGTGGCACGCCAGTATTTTCCTGTTTTTGTGCAGCTGGTTGCGGTTGGAAAGCTTGTAACAGGTCGCACTTTTCTCTTCAACCCCTCATCTGCAGGACACACTGTATCAGTACACCCACAGGTGAAGCACCGCGGGCTGGCTACCGTTTCCAACTTGGTGTTGACACTGCATTTATACTATATAGGATAATATATTTCGAATATATTACCAATACCAGTGACTAAATGTGCTTCACAGGCTGCGGACAACTTTTTGCACGTTAGACCTGCATCTACATTTTTAATTACTATTTCATTGAAACGGTGCTGAAGTTAGCCAACATTAGATAACAACAGGGACAGGAGGCTAGCTATGATGCTACATGGTGTAGCTGTAGGTAATTTACACAACACGGACAAACACCTTGTAACGCAGCTTTACCTGAAACTGATCAATGGCTTTCAGCGGCTCGGTGCAGTTGGTGAGAGTTTCTTTCAGGTCCTCTCCGTTGGATATTCCGAGCTCCGGCAGCCCCGCGAACATCTTCGTTTACGTTTAATCATCGACGGAAGGAATTCTGTTTGGAAAAAATAATCTAGTATGTGAATTTGCAGACGTAAATATAACCGCTTTCTACAAAACACACCAACGCATTATTCTTTTCGCTGTCATAGCAAGCTTCCCGTGTTGCAACTTTGTAAACAGTCCGTCGGAAACAGCAGCTATGAAAGAGTTCCGCGCTTGTTTCCAGGACTGGGACTGAAAAGTAAAAAGAAATCTCGTTTCCTAACCACTTCTCCTCGACCTCGATAAAACGTCATGAGGTCAAGGAAAGATGTGAAGGAGAGTTCCTGAGGACTTGGGAAAAGAATCTGACTGCACCTACACTAAGTTTCTTCTTTTTTTAAAAAAAAAACTAGCTTTATTTATAACACCTGGACGATAATTACTCTTTTCCCAACCACAAAAACAAAACTACAAAAAATAAGATAACATGAAAAAAAAAATACAAATAGAGAAAGTTGAGCCATTAAAATAATAATGAAATAGAAATAATGAACTGACCAAGAGATCAGAATAAATTATATTCAGACATAAGTATAGGCCTATTTCCTTGCGTAGACGTGTTTAACATTTCAATAGGCCTACATTTGTTAAGCAGAAAATATTAATTTGTAGTGCTTTACACAATGAGGGGATTTGGTGAAACGACATTTATGTATAGACTATAGTATGTTGTTATGATGATGATATTGTTGACTATAAATTCTATCTACTTGTTGTTCATGATGACTCCTGACTGGATTTAAAGAGAATACATTTATATTTATGTATTTGGTCTTCAGTCGATCAGACAAGGATTTCCATCAGTTCTGGATCGTGTCACAAACAAAACAACTGCTCTGCTGTTTCTGGCTGTTTCTACATTTACGAGGGTCTGCTATGGTGAAAACTACAATGGTGCATCGTTTAAAATGTTGCTGCAGAAAGGAATTAGCACGTGTGAGTTGTTTCTATCACATGGAGGAAACAAAGTAATTCCCTAATGTAGTCTTTGTAAGTGTCTGTAGTATGACTTAATGAATCTGTAACATTTACAAAAATCATGATTTATTCTAGAGACACACTGTGAGTCTCCACAAGCAGAAAGTTTGTGAAATCACAGCCTTGGCTTTTTTCTTCTTCTTCTTGTTTGTTTTAATGGCTAATTGCAACCATATGGATTATTATCGCCACCTGTATTATAAAGTCCTTATATCAATCCAGCATCATTTAGGTAAATAAAAATATTATTCAAAATATCATTCCCAGGATTTTTTATTAAAACTGCTTCTGAGATCCATGCGTTTGATGCCTTTTTATTCCAACTGAGTCCTTCACAAGGTCGTCTTATTTTCATATTTTGGGGAGACAAAAAACACACGTTCTCTTTGTGATTGAAGATATCAGTTTCCAGATGGGTGTTTTCCAATGAGATGTAATGATGACTTAAGTTTGGTATTACCTAATCTTATTCTAATAAGCTCTGTTCTCTCCTACATGTCCCCTAATGTCTTTTCCACCCCGACCCCCTGCTGGTACAGATGTCTTCATTTTAGATATTCATTCCATCATTTTTTTCCCACTGTGTCTTGATTTTGTGCACTGGGCTTTTTCTTAAACCAACTTTATTTATAACACATCAATCAGGATTGAAATGTTGAAATGAGATAACATGGCAGAGATGTACAAGCAGAAAGAGCTGAACCATCAAATGAATAATTCAATAGAGATAAGAAACTGAGTAAGATGCCAGAATAAGCTATAGTCAGACATATGTAGGCTATAGAGAGTTTTGATCTTCTTTCTCATACATTTGTTAAGTAGCGAAAATTCATTTTTTTGTGGATACATATACATTATGTAGCCTATATAGTATTTTGTATTTTGAACAGGAAAGAGAATAAATCTACATTTGTGGATTTGGAGCTCAGGCAATCATACAAGGATTTCCATAAGTTTAAAACAGCTGCTCTGTTGTTTCTATACTTATGTGGGTCTGCTGTGGTGAAACTACAACGGTGTGTCATTTTAAGTGCTGGTGCAGCAAGGACCTTTGTAAAGGAAGGTCCAGTGTTTCCTATGCTGAAGGAGATAAGACAAGAAGCACTGAAGCTCCTTTCCTTATTAATCGTTTTAAATGTGTCACTCATCAATCTGACCAGAACGGGATTCCAAAATGTTTAATCACTGTTGTTTGGTGGCTTTGAATGTCTTTAGTGTAGAACCTCTAGCACCTGTTGTCTTAGCCTCAGTGAACACAGATGAGATATGTCAAAGTCAAGAAACATATAGTTGAAAATGTCTCCACAGGTACGAAGACCAGCTGATGTAAATGATTTGTGTTTTGTTACTTTATCATTTACATGATCTCTCACAAGTTGAAGAAAGGTGTGTTTGTTAACATTGCCTTGGGTTTCTTCTGAAGCACGTGTGAGTTGTTTCTATCACAAGGAGAAAACAAAGTAATTCCCTAATGTAGTCTTTGTAAATGTCTGTAGTATGACACAATGAATCTGTAACATTTACAAAAATCATGATTTATTCTAGAGACACACTGTGAGTCTCCACAAGCAGAAAGTTTGTGAAATTGAAAAGAAAATACTGTGGGACATAAAAAAAAAAAATCTAAAATGTTCTAGCAGTTGTTTCTAAAAGGAGAGTGAGCAGACTCTAAGAGGACCATGATTTGGACTGAGAGGTGAACCACCTTTGCTCTTATACCATGCCTTCTTTATTTCTTGTGTTTCTGATGGTTATTAGCAGGTACCCCACTCCAAAGAGGAGGAGGGCGATGAAGAGGAAGAGGATGCCAGCCCAGGGCCCTGAGGGCAGAGCCTTCATCAGTACAGAGCTCTCTGCTGGGACCATGTTGCTCAGTATCAGCATGTATCCCAAAGCCCAGCCCACAGACGCCCCTCCTGCCTGCAACAACACAAGGGGAGGCTCGCTGAAACCACACTGAACACATGGACTGAAGTCTCAGCAAATGATGGGCAAAAATGTTCAGGTGATTCCTTCTGTCCTCACCTTTTCCTGGAAAGAGATGGAGGGAAAGGAGAGCTCATTGAAACCGTAGCCCTGCATTAAGAGGACCTGGACGAAATTGGAGACGGCGCAGACTTTCTTCATGTATTTCTCTGGCTGCTTTGTCTTTTCAGTCATCTGTGAGAGGAAATACATTATTTTGTTATTCAAATCTTAAGCCATTTCATCTTATTTATAGTCACTGTAGAAATTTCTACAATATTCAAAAGAAAATAACATATGGGGACTATTTTTTTTCGTGGTGAACATATTTGAGAGCCCTTATTCATCAGCTTTAGGCTCAGAGCTGTGTGAGAGTACCTCAGAGATGGTCATGTTGCAGACCAGTTGGATTGCAGCTTCCATCTGACTTGGGGATGTGATGGGGATGTTGGAGAGATGGCTGATGTACTTGTGAGTGAAGAAGTAGGCAGAAAACGCCTGTGGAGACGAGGGGACACAGTTAATCCAGAGACACACAGTCTTCCCCATCTCCATTTTGTTCTATTACATTACATTCAGTTGGCTGATGTTTGTGTTCAAAGTGACGTGATGTCTTGAGTGTATTAGAAAACTGTGTTTAGGAGCTCAGGTGTTTGGTATGACCCATGGCTTGGAGGGAGGAAGGACTTAACCTCACTGTCCCGTCGTCCGGCACCAGAGACTTACTGTGTATGTGAGCTGCATCAGGGAGCCAGAGGGGGGGTCGGAGAACTTTTGGAGGGTGAACACCAGGGACCAGATTCATAAAACTCTGTGTAAATTCATGACTAAAACTATGTGTAAGCGCAAAACGAGAAATATTCATTTACAGGAACTACTGCAGCCATGTGGTGAGAAACTCAGTATGTGGGTACACTGGGGCTTTAACAATGTTATCTTCCTGATGCCTAGCAGGTAGAAATGTGTGTTGTACATATTTGGTCATAAATGAAAAGTTAGTGGGATCACCAAAGTTTTCCAAGTCTGCCTGAGGGAAACACAAAAGACCCCCGACCTCTTACACAGTGCCACCCACCAGACAACAGCAAAAGACCTTAAAGACCTAAAAGTCCCTCTGGTGGAAGGTCCAAACACATGCAGATTGTCCTTAAAGGATAAGCAGTATAACTGATGGATGGATGGATGGATGGATGAATGGATGTATGGATTGATGGATGGATGAATGGATGTATGGATTGATGGATGGATGGATGTATGAATGGATGTATGGATTGATGGATGGATGGATTGATGAATGGATGGATGGATGGATGGATGGATGGATGTATGGATGGATGGATGGATGTATGGATTGATGTATGGATGGATGGATGGATGGATGGATGATGGATGGATGTATGGATGGATGGATGGATGGATGGATGTATGGATGGATGAATGGATGTATGGATTGATGGATGGATGGATGGATGAATGGATGTATGGATTGATGGATGGATGGATGGATGAATGGATGTATGGATTGATGTATGGATGGATGGATGGATGGATGGATGGATGGATGGATGGATGTATGGATGGATGGATGGATGGATGGATGGATGGATGGATTGATGTATGGATGGATGGATGGATGGATGGATGTATGGATGGATGGATGGATGGATGGAAAGTTTTGAGGTTCCTTTGGACACCTTGCACTAAAAAAATGTTTGATTGAAAATGAGAAAAACCTAAAAAAAAGCTCAGTCATCACATTATCACTTGAAGTTGTGTAGTTGCAGGTTATATTGTACATGACATTCTTCAACAGATGGATTGACTACTTTTATTTGTCATTTTTTTCCAGGAAGTTTTGATTTGTGTAGAGCATCAATATTTACTGTTAAATGAGTTCACACTATGATGTGAAGAAAGAAAGCAAAAACATTCACAATAATGCAAAACTAAGTATTAAAAAAAAGCCAAAGAATGAAACAAAGACTGAACCTGTAAAGGAATAAAAAAGTATTCATTCTTATATAATGTGTGTCAGTGTCTTAAAGGTTCCCTCACCATGAACTGTCCTCTCACGCTGGGTTGGAAGACTCTGTCAAAGGAGCACTTGGAGTAAGAACAGTTGTCAAAAGAGAAGATCTTTTGGACATTGTCCTGGCAGCTGTGGTAATCTCCTGTGCCCACCACCATCACAGACATCTGGGGGTCAAACTGAGCCGGTCTGTAGCTCTGCGTGCACGGAGAATTAAAGACGTCCTTCCCCAGCTTGATAGACATGTTGAACTGTTTTGGGTAGCAGGGGTGGTTGATGTGGGGAGTCACACCTTGAGTCTGAAAGAGGCAAAGAGGGTGACGAGAAGTATCCTATGACATATGACACCATTAAACATTCACAATGCGCTATAGGTGCGTAGGAATACTGTAGTTCATGAACAGGGGGACCCTGTGACCCTCGCTAGTCTTTAATCATAATGTTTCTCCACATATAGATTTTTCTCTGTACCTTGATGAGATGAGCCGTCAGTCTCCTCAGGAACTGGTCTTGGCCGTAGCACAGGAAGCTGTGGGTGTACACTCTGTAAACTTGTCCGTAAAGCGTCAGCTCCATCATTTCAGAACTGTCCTCCACCTTTACCGAGGTCTCGAAGGTAATCTGAGTGGAAGCTCCACCTAAATCCAAAGCTCCAATTGTCTCTCTGCCTGGGTGCAGCCAACGCCCAGCAAAACCGTACTGAGGAAGTGTCAGGACAATAGACAGAGTTACTCAAAGAACAACATCCAGCAAACAACTCTCACACTCTCAATGTCTCTCTCTGTGGAAGTCTTTTAGCCCCACAACCAGCGGGGCTCTGTGGCACTGTCGGTCAGTCACAGTCAGGTGGTCTATCACTTTGGTTCAGTGTGAACTGTTACATGTGTTGCAGTGAAATGTTATGCAGTTACCCACAGTTTGTCAGAGGATGAATCCTAATGATGATGGTGATGCTACCAGTAGGTACCAGGTGGATTGGCACAAAGTCTGTTAAAGAAATTTATGGTTCCCAGATGATGAACCCTGGTAACTTTGGTGACAACTCTTGTGTAAAATTTCCCATTCCCATCAGCCTCAGCTGTACTTGGTGTTTAGTGCTAATTAGCCTTCACTGAATGAGGGTATGTTGTTTAAAGTTAAAAACATTCTTTCATGTAGTGAACTAGAATAGAAACAACTAGTCCACTGGAATCAGGATGATCCTGATTGGCTCTTGCGGGGCTGTTGCTCGCACTGCATCAGCAAATATTTGCATGAAGTTGAGCCTTTTTCAACTGTCCCCTGCAGCGTAGCTTTGTGTAGCTTCTACAGCTTTTTTGAATCTCTGTGTGTGAATATCTGTAAGGCTCAGTCCCAGTACCCACAGTTATGGTCTTGAGCTCCAAGGTGTGCATTCACACACTGCCAGGTAGTAGGCAGGTGTGTCCAGATACTTGATACTGACTTTCTTAATCCCTGTTCAAAGGGCCAGAGGTAAGTGTATCCTGTACTTGGGCCACATGCTTGTTTTCTTCTGGCCCACTTTATGCCTGGTTCCACGGCCCAAACTGTCCCATACACAGCATGACTGTCAGATACTACTTCCACAGAAAATCTTGCAGCTGTCAGACAAAACTGGAGAAGAGCAGGAATCTGCCCAGATGTGGAGATACATGGGCCAGACACGGGCCGAGGACCCAGGAATTGCAGTTCTCGGAAATATGCCACACACTTGGCAACATGGAAGGAGACGTGATTGGACGACACATCATACAAACTACTCATTTCATTATGATGCAAGTGTTGCATTTTAGTCTTGTTATGTAACTACAGTATCTCTCAAGTCTGTTTGAAGGGACGGTGTTTGAAACCAGAAAAATCACAGCCCACCTTGGCAAAGTTTTCATTTAAGTAATTGACTGTGACCCAGCCGTACGCCCCCTCCGCCGATCCACTCAGGATGGTTGCCTCTTTGAAACTGAAAGGGTAAGACCGCATTTTTTGTTTCACTTCCTTCAGGACCCGGTCTGACTCTGTGGCGTTGACCGTTCTGTTCAAGAGGTGTGAGAGTTAAATCCTTCCAATATCCATTTTAATACATTTATGCATAATTATTGAGGCAGTAATATTAGTGTAATATCCCGAGTTAACAGGAAAGTCTACTTACTTCAAGAGCCTCATTCCTGCAGTAGCTCCCAGATACAGTGGAGTTTGGTGGTGTCTGGATTTGGGGATGTCCTTCACAGCTTGCTCCAGACACACCTTCAGACTTTCTGCTGCACCACCACGAACACCTGCATAGCTGGATATCCCTCCACCTTGACAGACAGAGAAAGTAGTTCTGTATACAAAGAACTCAACCTGACCCCCTGACCTTTTCAAAAACTGAAGCTCCTTGTCTTAAAGGAACGAATGACCTCCTGAAATAAACACTCTGGCTGGTGTTTCTAAGGAAACTCTGGAAACAAACCAAAGCATGAAGAGGAACAACTGGCAGTGACTAAGATGGTAAGAGTCTGGTGAGGAAGCGGACCATTTAGGAACCAAAGTCTTGCATAAGATAAGTGATGTTTTTATAGGATGACTTTGTGGAAGTGAAAGTTAGAGTATCCTTTCCACCTTGAAAGTCTGGGGTTAAAGTTCAGCCACATTACACAACCTCTAGTTGTATTTCTATAAAAGTGGCACAAAAAGGCAGAAGATGGCTTTGGAATGACCTTTATTTATGTGTCACTTTATTTTAAAGAATGGTCAGATGTTCATTAGTTAAAAGTATGAATTATCATAAAATGTGATTGGAGTCAGGATTTATCAAACCTGGAGTCCAATCAATGGGGGTTGGGATTAGAGCTGCTTTGGATTTGTTTGGCCTGATCTGTCCTCTCTCCTCATTGCTGCATATATGTAATATCCCTTACTACTGTATAGATAGAGTATAATTATATTACTATCATAATATTTTATTATTATCTTATTATTTTATTGATACTGCTGCTACACAAAATATTTACTATCATGACAATGTCAACACTGGAGGTCACTGGGACAGTTTGCAGGTCGGGATGTCGAGTGTGAGGCCATGGTTCAGCCAGAAAACGGTGGACTGCTCCCTCCAGGTTGGGGGTGAGTTGCTGCCCCAAGTGAAGAAGTTCAAGTATGTCGGGGTCTTGTTCATGAGTGATGGTAGATTAACGGATGGACTGGTAAACTGACCGTGATGACCGGGCACATCCAACTGGTTGGAGACCCCGGGGTGGACCCAGACAGACTGGAGGGATTACATATCCCATTTGGCCTGGGAACACCTCAGGATCCCCCAGGAGGAGTGGGAAATCGTTGCTGGAGAGAGGGAAGTCTTAGCCTGCTGCCACCATGACCCGACCCCGGATAAGTGAAAGAAAATGGATGGATGGATGGATGTCAACACTGTCTTTCCCTCTGTCCTGGACCACTAAACACATATCACTGCTTCTCATACATCAGCCAAACACACACACACACACATTACTCACACATATCCTACCTTATATTTGGTTTTAATTAAGTAACTTTAGAGAAATTTATCTTTGAAACTTGTAATGAATGTAAATGTAATATGTCAGTGCTGTGAGCATCACAAATTGACCTTCACCATATTGTGATGGTCAAGTTTCACAGATGGTTCGTTTTTCGTGCAACACCTCTCAGGCAGTACTTCCTTCTAGGCTCTCCACAATTAGCTCGACCAATCAAACGCTCGGGCAGCTTTTAAAAAACCTGTACTGGTCAAATGATATTTTAAAGCAGCACTAACCTTGTCTCACCCATGTGTGAGGAGCTCACCTTTTGCATGACACTCGCTGTGCTGGGTGACGATACCGGTGCCATTTTGCTTGTTAGCTGGCCATTTGTAGATGTACATGGAGGTGTGGGAGGAGCCTGCATCCAGAACGATTCCATACTACAACAGACAGCATTCCTTTATAGATCCATTTTATTTATTCATTTATTTATTGTCATTGAAGTATTTATTTTTAGTTTAAAGTCTTCCATAATGTCACATATCTATCAGTGACACACCAATATACATGTGCATACAAGAAAAGTGCGAAATCTTATTTCCTCGCTCTTGTCCAACTTGCAGCTTGTTCTGTTTACCACCTCACTGTGGTGTTGACAGGATGTGGCTTCAGCTTGTACATAGAGCATTGAACTGCTTTACATGTTGATTTTTGCCTTTTATGGTTGGACTGGTCTTTGACTGACACATTTCCCATCATGAAGCTGGTAGGTATGAGTTACTGATCTAACAACATGAGCTGTTCTGTAATGTGGTGTCCCTTTAACTCATACAGCAATGTTCATTTTGTCCTCCTTTGTGTGTGTGTGTGTGTGTGTGTGTGTGTGTGTGCTCTGTCCAGCCATAACTTCAAAGCATTAAGTTCTATTCAAGTATTATTCTGCGGGCACAGAATAAGATCTATTTATGTGCCTTTTTCAAATGTCTGTGTGATTAACAACAAAAGGAAACGCAATGAATGAAGAATCAAACACAGAAACACACAAAGAGCTGTGTGTTTCATTTAGTTGATGCTCAGGCTGATGAAAGAGCAAGTTCAGATCATGAAGCTGGAACTCTAAATGAAAAAAAAAACTATTTTGGTTTGAGGACAACCGGTGAATCCATATTACTACTAATAGGAATGATAATAATAATTAGATAATATTTAGACACAGGCACAGACGGTTATCCATCTATCTGTGTGCGCTACAATGATATAATTGTGTTAATTACCATGTTCTCAGGAGGCGCCTCCACCTCTTTAGCCGGAAGGACCAGCAGGATGATCCCGACTATCGACAGTATCAGCAGCACAACCGCAGGGATGGTCTGGGAGAAGCGGAGAGCCATACTGGAGACTGATGACTGGAGACTGATGCGCTCAGATGCTCCGCGTAAAAGCGCGCCAGCAGTCGGCGTCCGTTAAGGAGACCGAGATGAATAAAGGGCGTGCGTGCTGTGGCTGACGGTAATGGGTTTGGTCTAAAGCTTTTGACGTAATATTTTGTTGGCCAATGGTGGAAGAAGTATAAGGGAGTGGTGACACCTTTGACATGTCTGTCTGTATCTTTTAAATAAGTGAAAAGTCCAAATTTAACACAAACTGGTTCCAGCTACACAAACAGAACATGTGTGTGGTTTAAACACAAGGAGTGAAATGTTAGAATTGACCTCTTAGTCAAGGTTAGTTGGAAGATATCCTGAGCTGAGATGTAACATCATGATGACTCTGTGTGTGTGTGTGTGTGTGTGTGTGTGTGTGTGTGTGTGTGTGTGACCCAGACTCTTGTATGAACTAGCTTACCTTACAGCTAACAGCTAAAACATTAGCACTGACAACATGAAAGATATCTAAATAGACTCACAATAAAAATGACATAAGTTTGAAGAGTTGAACTACGGAGCAGGAAGTAGTATTACAAAAATAAATAAAGTTTAAAAAGTATATATAATAAACAAAAAGGACTCCTTTGAGCAGGTAGAGAGTGAATCAGTTGATTCGAAACTTGTTCCTGATTGGAGAAATTGGAAGTACGACCGTTATCCAGAGCCTTTGCTGTGACTCTTCAATCTGTGGTCAGATACTTCCTGTTTGCTTGATGTGTTGACAACTTGAGTCTACCTGTGGCAAACTCAGCTGATTGGACAGAGTTTAGAAAGACACACACCTGTGTATGTAAGATGTCTAGGGAACTCTCTGTGAACTTCCACAATAAAATTGCAGCAAGGCAAGATTATAAAACCATTTCTAAAGTACTGAGTCTTCCCAGGAGCTCAGTGGCCTCAAATATTGTGAAATGGAAGAATTTTGGAACCAAAATTTTAGAGTCTGAGTAAAACTGAGCAACTGGGTCCTCAGCAGCAGGGACAGGGAGACTGGTCAGAAATGAGGGAAGGATGAAATCAGAAAGAGGTCCAGAAGTCCAGGAGACCTGAGACCTAGGCGAAATTGTACCTTTCAGCACAAGAATGACTTGAAGCAAACAGCCAAGACAACACTGGAGTGGCTTCAGGACATGTCTCTGACTGTCTCTGAGTGTCCCACCCAAAACCCAGACTGAAACACCACAGAGCATCTGTGGAGAGACCTGAAGATGATGCTCACAGACACTTCAACCCCGGAACTGGAGAGGATCTATCAGGAGGACTGAGATAAACTGCCCAAATCCAGGTTTGCAAAGGTTGTAGAAACTTTACCAAGAAGACTGAGTTAGTTCAAAATCATTTCCATTTTTGATTTTTAATAGTTTTGTAAAAAAAAATCTCAAAACATGTTTTCATATATTCTTTATTAAATTAAATGTATTACTTAATTTAATCAGGAAGTTATACATTCAGATATGTATTCATACAAACAAGTGGACATGTTTATATTAATAATGATCACAGTGTTATTTGAATGCTTTTAAATATGCATTAAGATACCCAACCAGGTAGACAGTAAGATGACAACTGAAACGCTCATAAATTCAAGTTAAAACAGATTAAGTAAAACAATCACACCTCAAGTCAGTCAGACTTCTAATTAATTGTTTGAATTGGCCTGTTGGTATTCGTGAGTTGAGTTTCAGTCTGTTCAGTAAGTTATTCCACACGTCCACTAGAGGGCACTGCACTCTAATTTCTGAACGGCAGTTTCAACAGGACACAGAACTGAGGATTGTTTTCTAGTTCTCCCAACAGATTTTAGTATGATTTCATATCTTATGTATTTTCATATTTTCACTAACTTTATTTAAAATGCTGGAAGAACACACACTGACAACACTCAAACTCTACTCCAGTCATTTCATCTTCTCTTATAGTGAATATGTTGTTTTAATGACTTTATGACTTTCTGTTGAGACTAATTGACAGAATTCACTTTCGCTGATTAAAAACTTTTTGTATACATTATACAATGTGTGCAAATAGGCAATGCTGTAAATTCTAAAGACTGTCAACTTTCATTATCACAGAACGTACAATGAACACTTGATAAACCTGCAGTAATATTGTAGTGTATAAAAGCTTAATAAGCTCTGTTCAGTTATCTTGGTCATTTAAGTCAAAAATATGTTATTACATAAAACAAAACACAGAACAATATGATGCATTTAATGACCACCTCACAGGCCGGTGAATCAAAGCTTGACTGTTGACCAATGTTTGTTTTTGACCAAGTGTGTATGTGTGTGTACCGAACTGCAGATGACACTGCAGCTGGAAGTGTGTGTGTGTGTGTGTGTGGGGTATTCTCTGTGGTTGGTGGGCTTTGGGGGTGGGGGTGATTGCCTGAACAGAACTTTGGGGGTGACACAAATGGTAGTGAGGTGAAGAGGTCGGCAACATAATTCTGAAATGCACAGATAAATCAGAAGTGTCCATGCCCAGTGGTCCAGGCAACCACCTGATGTTTCCTCTACAAACACTCACTCCGACCCCCAAGAGCTGCTGCACTGTAAAAAACACAATCCACCCCAACTCATCATTTAAGCCCATATCTTGTTGAAGGAAGAAAACTTGATGCAACTGTTGGATAAAAGAAAATAACACGTTCTTCCGATTCTTTCCAACAGCTCTTTGGTACGAACAAATTGAACTGAGTCGTTCTTGGGGAAAGCTTTTCTTTTTATCGTATATCACAGCTGCTGGTGATTATTCTACAGATAAAGTCTTTTAGTCCCGCCTCCTTAAAAACAAGAACTGGTAGTTGGAGTGTGTGTGGGCGTGTGTGAACTTGTGATCAATTTCTTGCAAAGTTATTCCTCTCAGCGAGCAATTAATTCGGAATGAGCTGCACCGATTCATCAATGGGATAACTGGGACCATTGGTGAAACGTCATTAGTCATTCAGTCAGTCAGTCAGTCAGTCAGTCAGTCAGGGACAGACCTGGTCCGGTTCTTTTTTAACAGCTTTTGTAAAGAAAAGAACCATAAGATCCGTCTCGATTCTGAAGCTGTAAAACTGGTGTGACCCATCGCTCACGCTGATTATTGGTGGATAATTTTTAGCAAACTTTTGATAAATATATACATACATATAATTGATATTAGAGATTTAATTCCCTTGCCAGTTGCCAGTTGCCCTTCAAAGTTATCTTACATCTTGTCATTAAATATTACCCTGCTGTTTTTATCTGTGGCCACATTTACTGCTTTCTTATTTCATCTTCCTTTTAAACATGAGGTATAATCTTTAATATATTGAAGAAAAAAATCACCTGTGCTGCTGTTTTCAACATCAGACAGCTGCTTGGTTTATATCAAAATAAAGCCAGTCTTTCCAGTACATGTGCAACAAATCAAGGCCCTTTCAGCCATGCTAGCAGTGTGGCTGTTATTCTGTCCACTTTACACTGACATGTCACAACAACTACTGGGTGGATTGTGATTGCAACGAGTTTGGTTCAAACATTCATGAGCTTTGTCCCAATTCAGGCGCTGCAGCCTTCAGAGGACGTGTTCTGTGAAGCTGTGGCCCTGGACTGGGACACAGCTATGGTCTTTGTGAGGTCCCTTCACTTTACATCAGGGTAAAATTTCAATCTGTCCAATATTTAAGTTAAGTGTTTGGTTTTAATACAGTGATACATCCTCACAGAGTGGTCAGCACAGTTAAGTAAACTCTTAATCATGTTTGAAACTTTACTCCTAAATTTAACCAAAAAAGTTATTCAGCAAAAATAGTATTGTTGCAAATTATAGGGGCTTCACTCTTTATAAGCTGCACAAAAAAATGTGGTTTTCCTTGACGATGTATGATAGACTTTAATATTAATATTATCTATTAAACTGTGGTATTTATATTTTTACAGGCAGGTCTGTCTTAAGTTGCTTTTCATGGACTTGCACTTGTCAGACTGAACCATACACAGACAACAGACATGTGATTGACTCTTCACAGTTTATGACCATGAAGAAGAAGTCATGGCCGGCTGTCCTTTGAAGATGAGTATTGTCCGTTTTCCCAGTTGATCATCCCTGTAAAGGTAACAATGGACTTCAGGCCTCTTGGTAACTGTGTTGTGATGTTTATCAGTCTGTCTGTGTGATCAGTTGACATCCATTTATCCAGACCTTCACCAGAGCATCAAGCCATCATCAGGCAGATCAAACACTCGACTTAATGGATGTGAATTGTGTGTGAATTGGTCTCTGGTGTCTTTGTCTCAGTGGGGCGAACACACCCTCTCTGACTATCTGAATCATCTACTCGTCTTGTCAGAGGGAGTGTATTCAGCCTGAAAACACAAGTCAACCTCTCGCCTGAATCAACATTTTTTGCAGTGTACTACAGACCCTAAGAACTTCCACAGGCTGCCCCTGCATACTGGAGAGCCAGGGCACACAGAGGGCATTCACACCTTGTTAAGTTTTACAACTTGTGCATTTGTCGGTCCCAGGCTTCTATTGCCCCTGTGACTCGGTCCCTGCTTTGAAGTGACCAGCTCCGTCAGCTGAGGTGATAGAGAAATTTAGGGTTTTCTCTGATGAATGTGAATGCAACACACACTGAGGTGCATATGGCCTGGTGGAAAACTCAGAGTCTAACCCTGGATGAGATCAAGGGTTAACGTGACATTAATGTAATGTAATGTACAGTCAACTAACAGGGCAAGTAATTAGCAATGGGCTTGTCCTGAGACTGGAACTTGATTACAACTGGTGCCAGATTTTTGTAGTTTTAACCATCATTACTAGCAGCCATAATAAAACTGCACTCACCACAGTCATGACTGAGATCTGGGCGGGTGGGTTTCAAACAAGCTTCAGATTACTGTTACTGTTCTTTCATGGTAGGGTCATTTTTGTTGATTTTACTGGTTTACGCAGATTTAAACAATGAATGAAACAAAGTATTATATGGTGATTTGTTTGAATGTATAACTATCGTACATTTTAAGGGTAAACCTACGAGTAGAAAGATTTAGAGTCTGTGCACAGTCTCTTGATGCGAGATGAGGTTGAGGACAGTGTTTTCTGATATTTATTATCATGTAATTGCTTGTCTTGATTTTTATGTGTTCCACAGAGGATGAGGCGAACTAAAGGCTGAAACATGCTGCTAATAGGCCTCTGGTTCTCTATAACACCCTCCTCTGTGTCTGCTCTCACAGAGGTGTATCAGCATCTCTCTGACTCTGATTCACACTGACAAATCTTCCTTTACGTTGCTGGGAGACCACCTCAACTGCTGCAAACCTGCAAAAAACTGCTGTAAATGTTGCCTTATTGTTTTTACTGTGGTGAGATGTAAAATTAAAGGTACTATGGAGCAACGTTTTGCACAGGAGCAAAGACGTGTTGCAATATGCCAGAAAAACAAGGAAGAAGAAGAAGAAGAAGAAGAAGGAGAATAAGGAAGACTAAGAAGAAGAAGAATAAGGAAGAAGAAGAAGAAGGAGAATAAGGAAGAAGTAGAAGAAGAAGAAGAAGAAGAAGACTGCCAGCACAAATAAAATTAAATCTTCTTTACAAATGATTTATGAAAATGAAATATACCATCCAACACATTGCAGATCTCACACACACCATCACACCACGTAGGAAAACAAAATCAAGTTTAAGTACTGAGGTCTTGCCTCCTGCAGTTTTGGTTTTACCCGTAGGTGGATTATGAGAACCTGGGCCCCTGGGTAAAGGTCCCCCCACTCCTACATTTACCCTCTCTCTCTCTCTCTCTCTCTATCTGTGTGTGTGTGTGTGTGTGTGTGTGTGCATCATGGCAAATGTGGAGACACCTACTGTAGCAGGAACTACCACAGAGGAGGTTTGGAGTGAGAGGTCATATGTCTCCTGTAGGTGTATAGGTATATATCACAACCATGTTAGATACAGTCATGAAACTTTACAGGTGGTTGAGATCAAAATGAAGACAACGCTTAAAGATGGGTGTGGTCCAACTCACGGACCTGTGGATAGGTGTCGCAGCTGGTGTGATTCCAGCCCAGGATGTTCTCTAGTTTCATCTGTTGTGAGTTGTTTTGCATCTCTTTGTATAGATTTGTAACTGGGAAATATTAAAACTCACTTCATACAGAGGCACTGGATCACTGGTTCCATTCAGTAATGAATCTGGGGTTTATCACACCGGAGTTACCTTGGATCCTGGAATTTGCTTACTGGGGAATTTCACAAATATCAGCAGAACTGTGTGTGGCCTGCAGAGCGCTGACATCAGCCTCCTCATTGATAGATGGTTGTCAGAAATGAACAGTTGTAATTCTCTTGCAATGATCACATGTAGCTTAAGAAAATGAAACAATAACTTTCTGAGAATCTGGCAGCCTTATCTACAGTCTCTAGGAACATCACTGATGCCACCATAACAAGCCATCTGTGGTTAACCAATGACCTCTCAACTGTTAGTCTAATATCTCTTATGTTTCACTCTATGCACTTATTTATTTTTATTATGTTTTTTCTTTTCTGGGTGGGGGGTGGGAAAAGAAACTTTGTGTGTCCTAGTGTTTTGTATTTTGTTCTGTAAAACTGTAACAATATTAAAAAGATAAATAAAAAAATACATGGTTTATGGTTTTACCATTGTTTTCTCTCCTAAATAAATTCGTCTGACCCAGACATTTGCTCATGTTTCTGCTACATCTGAGAAATATCGCTGCTTCTCTAGATATTAATTAACTGCATAAATGCATCCAATGAAGTAGGTGGTGCAAATACAATATTTTATGTCAAACATACAGATCAGTGAGTCAGTTTGGTTTATACATGTCACAACTGGAGTCTCCAAATGATCTATTTCACACACATATTGAAAGTGAAGTGCCCCTCCTGCTTCACCTGTCTTTTACCTGTGCACACCCCCGCACTGTAACCTGTGTGAAGGAATTCATCCCGAGGTGATAACAGGAGCAGAGAGCAGGTGACATTTTAGAGCAGGGGAAGTTTCCGCTGTAATCCTGTACCACGGTGCCATCCTTTTACAAGCATGGCCTCCTGTTATCTGTGTCAGCCACTCGTCAGTTCCACATGCTGCAGTTAGGAACTGGATCCCTGTCGATCAGGTCTCTGTGAAGAAGAAAAGTCCATTTGGAGGATTGACACGTGATCTTGATAAGGATCAGGGTCCCTCTCTGCCGTGTTCTTCTGTACCGGAAAAAACGAACACACCGTGACGTGTTTTTTGGAGGCAGACAGGAGGCACCTGAAACAGTGCTGTATCCACCTTTTCAATATGAATGACTTTTTTTGTCAGGTCTGAATGTGGGATTAAATCTTTAGAGCACACCCACTTGTAGAAGATGAATGTGAAATAAAGGCTGCTATTGTGTAAGAGTGGCCCCTCCCCAGTGGGCCCTCACAGCTCCCCGGCCCTCACAGCTACCTCACATACTCTCTCAGCCCTGAACCAGCAATTAGATGGTCAAATCAAAACCCTGGCACTCAGGACTAATTGTTTATACCAAGTCTTTGTAAAGAGCCATGTTGTTCCCCATTCAAGGCAGTTTCCCTGCCTCCTTGTGTTTCATACAGGGAGGCTGGGCGGGGGGTGGGGGGTGGGGGGCTCCAGCCAGGAGATAAGCCACAGGCTTTTATTTTTTAATTCCACAAAATAGATTTAATTTTCACCTTCCTGTCACGGTTCAGGTGCGCTTGTGTATTGAAGCAGTAACAAGTTGCAGTTGGGGGGTTGGTCTGACGGACAGCACCTCACATGTCATTCATCAGTTTACAGAAAGTGTTAAAAATGGTGTGAGAGGGGATTTCACCACTGTCACAGCATTTTTCTGCACTTTTTTGGGGGGTAGCTCAAACAACTGTGGAGACATTTGTAAAGACTGTGGCTGTCAGATGTTCAGAAAGTCTTCAGACCCCTTCACGTTTTTCATACTAAAAAATACTAAACAGTGCTAAAAAAATAGTTCAGTCTTGTTGCTTTCCTTACAATAATCTGACTAAAAATCCAAGTGATGAGACTCTGCACACTGATTGGTCAGCATCTGAAGAGAGAGAGAGAGAGAGAGAGAGAGAGAGAGAGAGAGTTCTCTGGCCTTAAAATTTGCACTGATGACGGAGAAAACTCTAAGATACTTTTATATAACTGAGGGGGCACAGCGAGGAAAGTGGGGGGCACTGCCCTCTGGTGCCCACATTGACGTACTCGGACCCTTTACATTTAGCAGTGATCACAGCCTCCAGTCTTTTTGGGTTCTATGTCAGAAGCTTTACACTCCTGGGCTTGTGGATTTTCTGTCGTTCTTCTCTGCAGATCCTCTCAGACTCAGCTCAGGTTGATGTGTATGTCAGTGGACAGATGTTTTCAGGTCTCTCTAGATGCTGAATTGGGTTCAAGTCAGGACTTTGCCTGAGGCACTCATTCTCAGAGTTGTCGCCGCTCCTGTGTTGTCTTGGCTGTGAGCTGAGGGTCATTGTCTCGTTGGAACGGGAACCAGTCTGAGGTACTGAACTCACCCCCCCCAAAAAAACCCTGTTTTGTTTCGGCTCATCTGTGTCACTGTGTCAGAGCGGGACGGACAATTGTTGCATTATTTGTGTGTTTCTATGCACATAGGTAAATGCTATGTAATAAATAAAATAGCAGATGCTGTATTTCATAAACCTAAGTGTGGTTAGTGCATTGTTTATAACCTCTGCTGTATAATGTCCTGGGGAAGACACAGCATTCATAATAAAATACAGAAAAAAAACTCTTCTTTAATTCCTACCAAAATAAAAGCCATTACTCTATTTTGAAACAACTGTCAAACAGCCATGATGGCTTAGAAGTTCTTCTTCTTGGTGTAGAAGACAGACGCTGTCAGGAGCGACCGTCTGTTTCTTTCTCTTTGTTTCTGACCTGCTGTCTGCACCAGAGCTGCTCCTCTTTTAATTGGAGTGCGACTGGAGCTGTACTGGGAATGATGGGGAGCGGGGTAATGCTTGTCTATCACTGCCCCGACACACACACACACACACACACACACACACACACACACACCCTGCTGTGGACCTCTGTGTCTGCTGCTTAGCCTGTCAAACTGAATGAGAGGAGGGGGGGGGGGGGGGGGGGCTGGGGTGCTGAAGTGAGGTATAGGCAGACATTTTCTCAGGAATGCTGGGAGCTATCAGAAGTGACATGTAACCGTATCCGCTGTCAGATCTCACGCTTTATCTCTGCTCTGCTGTTGACTGCTGCTTCAGTTTGCTGATGCCTCCTGTCTGAACCTGAGCCTCGCTGGGGGCCGACCCTCCCGCCTTTGTCCCAGCAGAAACATCTGAATCAGGATGAATAAACTTTTGTAAGAACCCCTGTGGTTTCATCACAATTGTCTGCACTAGTGGGTCTTAAGGATCTGGGTATATTCAGGGGTACACTGAGGTGTTCTCAGGGGGTCCCACTAAGAACCTAAAGCTATGTCCACACTTCAACATTTTCGTTCTAAAACATTTCCTCCTCTGCTGGACTCATTTTATTTTGAAAACTCTGGAGTTGTGTTGTAGTCTGGATGGACTCTCATCAGCCTGGACTACCAGTGGTGAATACAACATGATAATGAGTTACAGTGTTACTGACCTTGTTGTCTTTGCTAGCAGCTGTTGTTCACTTACATTCTCTATTTCAATGCTACAACTGTCTTTGCTGTTCCTCCTTTAGAGGATTTACTGTAACTAACAAACTGCAGAGGAGACAATCTACTTCCTGTTTACACCGGCTCGCACATGCTCAGTGTACGAGATTACTCAGGTATGTGTGTGTTTTCAGGTGTGTTTTTCTGGCTGGAGATTGATTCAAATTAAAATATAGTAATGTGGACGTAGTATAAATATTTCTAATCTATTAACAAATAAACTGTCAAAATATCGAAACTATGTTGAAAATATACAGATTGAAAATTGGTCTTTAATATGCCAGAAAATGCTAAATGTTTGCCAGACTGCAAAGTAACGTTTTCAAATAGCTTGTTTCTGTTTTTCAGTGACTCTGCAGGAGTCACAGGTTATCTATCAGCATTGATGTAAACATGCTAATTTTTGGGTGAACATGGTAATTATTTGCCCCTTTCCAAGCTGTGGCGTCTCTCAGATCACATGTTGCAACCACGAATCACAGCAGACTCATACAGGATGAACACATTTTAAGGAAAGAAAAGAGGGTGGTTTTATTCTGAAGGGATAAAAGAAACATACAATAACTTGGCTGGTCTTCAGTGGCTTTACTGATTTTTAGGGTGTAACTGCCAACTCATCAGGCTCAGAACAAATATATCAAAATCACAGTATCCAAAAATAATCAAACATTCTCTGAATATCTCCATTTGAAATCATTGAACTGTAAGACTTCAAAAGAAAACATAAAATAATAATAACAATATATATAATATAACAAAGTATGTGGAATAATTAGCCTAACCCTAAAATACCAAAAATTATTAAACCACATTCTCTGCTGTACAATTCTTATAACTAGTATATTTTTATTAAAAACAATAGATGAACCCAAAGATTCCAATATATAAGTATTACAAATTAAAATAATGATTTTCTATACATTTTCTAACCACTAAAACCACACTTCCTGTGTTAAACACATTGTTCTTTATCCATATTTACAGTGTAGCTCGATCCTGGTGTTAGCATATATCAGCTGATTTAGCTAGATTGTCCAAATGACAACACTTGAATTAAATTTCCTTAAATTTACAATTATTATTATAATTCAAACAAAATCAATCTACTACAGTCTTTACCTTCTTGGTGTCATGGTCTCAGCCTGGAGGCTCCAGGGTTTTGGTTTTCTGGACTTTTTTGGGACTTTCTCGTTGATTTAGTTTTCTGTGTTTTGGGTTTCTGTTCTGGGTTTTGAGTATTTTTGGTTTGAGTATTTCTGATTTGGGTATTTCTAGTGTCTAGTTTAGTCTTCCCTGTCTTGTGCTCTGTTTCCCCGTGCACTTCCTGTTTTATTTTGTAATTTGTTTCCTTGTGTGTCTCAGTGTTTTCCTTCCTGGCTTGGTCCTGTTTTCTGTGTGGTGATTGTCTGCCCCGCCCTAATGTGTTTCACCTGTGTTCAATCACCAGTGCCTCCCTTGTCTATATAGTCTTTGTGCTTCCCTTTGTCTGTTGATCTCTGGGTTTGTCTTCAGTCTGTTCATGTTGCTGTTGTCATCTCCTGTGGTTCCCTGTGCTTGTTTTGTAAGTTATTTTGTTTTATTAGACATTCTGCACCGTCTCCTCTGTGTTGGCTGCATTTTGGGTCCTGCTTACCACAAACCTTGACACTTGGTTCATGTGCTGTCACAGGTTAGAAAATAACAGTTTAAATCGTGTCCAAAAACATGCTGTTAACTAATGTTATAGTTCCCCCAAAAAACATAACAAATCACAACACAACAAAGTAAACAAATCAACTATAAAGAGTATACTACCAATAAAATATGAAGGTATTTAGGCCTGAAGGAATAAGAGAAACAATAACAATAACTTGGCTGGTCTTTCAGGATGTAACTGCCAACTGAAGAACGCAGCACAAGCCCATGACTTATATTCACACAGCTGCTCTGTGTGAGTCACTGAAATCAAAGATGTATTAAAGTGAATGGGGTATCTGTAAAGAAACAAAATAAACTGCCTATTATTTATAAAATACTACAGCTACGAATGAGTGGGTAAATACACATAAATACCGTATATGCCACAGACCTGTCACCTGCCCAGCATGGTGCTGTTACACCTGAAACACCTTCCACTGAGAGAAGCTGCGTTCAAGTTTTAAAGACACAGAAAGCCAAACTCGTCTGTCAGAGTGAAAGGAGTCAACTGACTTTTTTTTAGAGGTTCCATCTGTATTTAAAATTTCTGCTTATACGAGTTAGTTTTATTGTGAAAGCAGTTTGAGAGTCTAAAACTCAAAGATTCAGTTTACAACGATATGAAATCCTCACATTTAAGAGGCTGGAATCAGTCTGGCCTCTTTGTTAGGCCAGCAGGGGCCGCGTCCTTAAGGCCGAACCAGAATGAGGCAGTCTGGTCTACGCAGGATTTCTGCTTTGTGTCAGTACCTGTTCCCACTCTTACCGTTGTGTCACATAGCGCCACTCCTGGCACCAACCTTGACAAGGGGTAACTTCTTTTTTTTTTTTTTTTTTACAAGAATTTGTGGATTAAGTCTGTTTTTAACAGTTGTACCTGTTGAAGTGAGCTGAAACCCAATCTTCAGACTCTCCGTCAGTGCTGTTTGCTTCCATATTATTTTCATTACCACCATGCAATGAATCTTTGGATATGTTTGCCATGAAGGATCCATCATTACTCTGCATCATTGCTAGGAGCCTTTGAAATGGGACAGCCAAGCTGCGTCGCCATGACGCAGTTAGTCTTCAAATGCAGCCTCGGCAGGATGCAGCCCCTGAGACAGCAGGTCCACCTGTGATGTCATCAGTGACATCACATAATGTTTCTTTTTGAGAAACCATAACTCACTAACTAAACTATCATCAGGCAAAAAAAGTCACCGTCAACACTGCACCTCTTCAGATCCTCAGCAGCACCCATCAGGTTAGAAGCTGATTGGATGACAGACTATCATCCAGTATTTAAACCACCTGGTTTGTCTTGCCAGATAAGATAAGATCAGATAATCCTTCATTAGTCCCACCGTCGGGAGATTTGCAGTATTACAGCAGCAAAGTGACAGTGCAAAGAAAAAAAAACTGCATACTTAAAAAAGTATGTATAATTAGATGACAAAAAGCAGAAAATAGCAGCAGATAAGGAATATTGCACAGATGATTGACAGATGTGCCTAACCACGCTCCTACCCCCCACCCCCGTTTACCATGAAAAACAACTTTACTCAATTACAGTTTAATTAAAAAGCAATTACTCACTTGATAACAGAGCTAACGCCTCATTAGTTCCTGCACTCGTGACCCAGCTGAGCGGCCTAATAGCATCACTGTAAAAGTCTTTGACACCCAGCAGTGTTTGCTCTCCACCCAACAAACAAGATCAAACAGTGCTATCAGAGCTCCCTCAGACTGAGGCCTGTCGACCAGCAGCTACTCAAGAAGCTAGAGCCACTGCTCGGACAGCACTGATGCTGCTCTCTTACACCTGGAGAACAATCCTGCCACAGGTATGTTTATGTTGCATTTCACCTGTTGAGATCCCATACAGAAATGTAATATATGACATATGCTATATGTCCCTATATGATGTTGCAATATATGTCACCTATAAGGGGATATTTGTTGTCACATATATACATCCTCTGGATACATTAATATATAAGTTTATAACATATACATATATAAGATATACATAGTAAAAGGCAAGAAAATACTTAAAACATAAAAATTCTATGTTTATATATGATTTTCTTATTAATTTCTTATTAATTTAGACATACATGTCTATCTTTAATATTTATACTCATGTATCAAAATATACTGACAGGCTTTGGGATGGATATATATTTATGTAACATATGTCATAAACATACATGTTTGTAATAGCTACACATATATGTCAATATAGGAAATTGTTTCAATTTCAAAACAACAAAACAGGTTCAATATGTAATTTATATTATACATATACATGCGTACATACATACATGCATGCATACACACACACACACACACACACACACACACACACACACACACACCACACACACACACACACACACACACACACACACACACACATATATATAACATATATGAAATATACATAGTAAAAGGCTCACTGTCGACACTGTAGTGATGATGTGAAGCTACATTTGAGGCTCTTCTTCACCTGCAGCCGCAGCTCTGGATCCTGTAGCGACTTGCCTGGGGCTCGACGCCGGGGCTTCACAGGTGAGCAGAAATGAGAGACACACTTGTTGGGTTTTTTTAAGTGTTTAAGTGCTGTCTTTGAAAGTGTCCTGTTACACTGCTCCCTCCGAGGCCACCTGACCCCAGCCCCTCCTCCTGCACAGGTAACACACTTCTCCCCTCCACTCTGGGCACAGCTGTGTGGTTGTCTCTGCAGGATTTCAGCAAGAAAGTTTAGGAGAGAATTTTTGGAAGATTTCATCTTTCATGTATTCAGTCATTTGATGCTCTGAGTTCTGCTTTTATCCTGAAGACCACAGACAGAGAGCAGAATAGAATGATCCCCACATCATCGCCACCTCCACCAGGTGATGGCAGTTTTCCCTCCTCCCAGGTGAAGTAACACCAGGCCTTGTTTGTTTATGTCATTATGTCTGTGGAACAAGTTACTGATGGCTCTCTGAGTGGCTCTGAACACAGAGCCGCCCTCTTACCTCACTGTGACCTCCACAAAGGTCGCCATTGACCCCTGTCAATCATCAATCTGGCCTCCACTGGCCCATTGTTCCTCTTGAGGCTCCTTCACAGCCAGTGCAGACCCAGACTCAGTGCTCCCTGCTAATGCTGGTGCACATCCATCGTCACTGAGAAACAACTGTATTAGTAAGACAGTTCTTATATCATATTGCTTTATTTGTAGTTGATCAAGACCCAATAAAATTTTTCACTCACACAATATATTTTTGTAAGTTACTTTGAAGCTTTGCTGGAGATGTCAAACAATCCCCTTCAAACCAGCAACATCACAACTCTCAATGTGATAGTCTGTCAGGCAACGTCCACACTAATATGTTATAGATAGATTCTTTATAAATAGATATATACTTTATTTATCCCCTTGGGGAAATTCAGGATTTTCAAAAAGAAAAAAAAGAAAAAAAGAGTTTCATTGTTACAATACACAGCGAAATTATGTAAATATGTAATCATATATTTTAATGATTTTAAATAAAATATGCATCTAAGCATCAACGATATAACTATAAACTATAAATTGTCCATATTGCACAGCGTAGCAGTATTGCACTAACTAATATGTTTTCATTTTCAGATGAAAACGATCTCCGTCCAAACCAACACACCTGAAAACGAATACATCACATGACCATCCACATACACTGGGCTATACATAATTGTCTGTATGAACCCTTACAGAAACACCACATGAATTTCACATGGGACCACATGTACATGTGATTTTTACACATGTGAAATTTAACATGTGAAAACATGTTAAAATCCCATGTGAAATGTGTGGAACACGTGCTGACACATGGGAAACGTGGTTTTGGACATGGAAACTGACATATTTGTTGTCTACTGCGCATGTTGAAGATTTTATGGGGAAACAGAAAATCTGCAGTATTTGTGACATGTTACAACATGTGGTAACATGTTTTCCACATTTGATCAAATGTAAGAAACAAATGTAGAAAGTGATATAATTGTTTAGGTTAAATGAACTTATTCTTGTACTGAAGGCAGAATGCTAATCACAGCACCTTTAATGGTTCCTCCAGCTCCCGTCTCCTCACTCTGATGTGATATTTGACATTCTCCCTGTCTTTGATCACGTAATGTCGGTGGCTTTTGTTAACAATGTAGGAACAGTGACTCTCCATTCCTTCCACAGCCAGAGTGATGGAGGCAGGCCTGACATACCAGACGTGCTGCAGTTGTAGGGCACCACTTGTCTTGCCATTGGTCTGGGGCCCATTGTGTGGTGGTGGGGCCGGGCTCTGGAGGGTGACAGAAAATAGAAAATGGAAAATTCCTGTGTGAAGTGCAGTCGTTGTTGATCAGGTGTGAACTGCAGAGCAGAGATCAGAGCCGTAAGGGGAGGAGGGAGCAGACAGCTGCTGCAGCCCCACATCAAGCCCCTCCACTGCAGCACATTGGCTGGGACTCGGCTCAGTGCCGGGGGCCCGGCTCTCACCAGAACAGCCAGGGTGGCCATGCTGTGGTGCAGAGAGGGCTGTTCAGAGTAAGACTAATGCAAAGCAGGGGAACTGAGGACAGTGAATATATCTTTCTTTACAGTGTACACACACTGTAGATATATGGCCAAGTCTGCACATAGATAATATCAGCCACACACATTTTCATCATATTTGCATATAGTCATTAGAGTCAGTAGAGCATGTCTGGCTGTACCTGGCAGATTGGACACTTTACTTTATTCATAGCTTGTCATGTGTTAAGTCCCTTTAAAAAAAACTAATACCTGCTAACATCAGGCTTTTGTCTTCAGTGTGAAACAGTCCAATCAGCTTTCACTCTGCAGTGGTCACGGCCATTTCCAATTAGTGTCTTGTCGTTTCCAACTCAGCTCCCACACTCAGAGAAGTTGCTCCACAGGCCAACGTCAATCCACTCCCATGAGCAGCAGGAGTTCTCCCCTCATCATGAGCGTATCCTGGGGTCATTCATTGGGCAGATCCAGCAGCTCACCATCCAGAGGGCTGGAGGAGGCGGAAGACCTCAGTGGGAACAGTGGCGACTGGATGAGCTCGCTGGGGTTAAGATCTGAGTTGAGGCTGGGCTCACCTGGGCCAGGAGTTCTGAAATGAAAGCCCTGAAACCTCCAATGGCCCAGGAACATCACTGAAGATGCATCTCAGAACATCCTGGAGATGTACTGTACCATTCTCACTGAGCACTGATCAGGATAAGCACACGAACACTGGGTAGCTCCTCAGTTCTTCATGGGTCCACCAGATGTTGAAACTTTTCTCTGAGACTCTGCTCCATGTCTCCTGCTCTACCACGTCCCAAAGGTGTTCTATTGAATTCAGTCTCCAGACCTGAATTCAACAAGAACAGAGGTCTCATCTTTCAGGGTTGGATGAGCTGACTCATCTGAATATGTGGTTGTGTAGCAAGACACTGATTGGTCAGAAGCTGGAGGTCCCACCCTCTCTCCTGACCCGTTTGCCTGTATCTTTTGCAACACCCTGTGTACAGAACGTTACCGTACAATAAACCTGTCAAAATGTGACCCCACCCCCACAGATACAAACTTCATTGCACAAATTTACAAAACTACAGTTACAGATACAAACCCTGTTTTCAAACATGATAATCCATACTCTGAAGATATGTGGCGTAAGTGGCTGCAGGCCATCACCCCCCATTTCTGTAATCCTTGTCTTCGGTGGGGTGGACACTCGTTTAATTTATATAAATGGATCAGTTTGGGAATGAATGAAATAAACAAATGACTCAGGTGACATAATGAATGAAGGACTGAGAACTTTTGAAAGTAAGATATATGTCATATATCACACACCTTTGGTCTTCACTGTGCTACTCAACTGACCATATATCGATTAACATACATTAGAAGCAATGCTAAAGACATGGAGGTCTCATATTTAATGTGTTGGCAGATATCTTCATCACATCATGCTCACTGAGCCATGATAAAGCAGTAAACTAGCAAAATATATGTAACAATATCACATTATCTTCACAAAGCTTAAGTCTAACACTGGTATCAGAAGAGAAGATGTCTATAAACCTTTTCCTCTGCTGACAAATACTGCTGCAAAAATATGTTGAGAATCAATAACTGTTCACATTGGGGTTTGTCCACGCTACATTTTCTGTATTTCACCTCAAAGTGCATGTTTGTATGTTTGTTATCATCACTGTTGCGCTGTTGATTTCTCCTGCAGGGTAAAGAACACGTCCCTTCTGGCTGTGTGTATAGCTGGAAAGGATTCCTCTGAGGAATTCCTCGGGGGTGTGAGACGTGTTTTGACCGTGACACCCAGTGACATCAGTGACATATGTCCTCGGTCTCGTCGTCACTTGATGACAGAATAAATCTTGAAAATGGTTATCAGTGAGTCCTTGAAATCCCAAACCAGTCAAACATAATGGCCTGATGTGTCCTCTGGGAGCAGAGGTCACATGTTTCTCCATCCACGACTAATTTCTAATAAATGGCCAGTTCCCCAACGCCAGTTTTCAAAGGTCAAATTGTTTGCATGCTTTTTTTTTTTCTCTGAGTTCTTCTTGGCTTTTGTCAAGTTTGTAGGTTGTAGCTAATAATCAACACAGTAAAATCAATTTAGTGACACAGAAAGGCTTTAAAATGTACTGTACCTTTAAAATCATTGATTTCATTGTCGGGAACTCTTTCACCAAAAAGAAAAACGTTTTCTTGTATTTAGAAAATTCTCTCAGGAGTGGTCCGACCTGCTGGATGTTTTTCTTCATATGGCAAAAACCACTCATTTGACCCGAGATCATAAAGCTACGGTGGCCCTGAGAGCTCAACGCACTGCAACTTAAGAGCTTTGAGCTCTCAGGGCAACAGTATACAGCCTTAATCTGAGCTGAAATATGAAACTGAAAATAACTCACATACAATATGTAACTAATGCAAAATGAATTCTTGTCAATTTACTGAGAGTTTTAGATTTTGATTATATTTTGGCACAGCTTCTACAGTTCAGTAGTTGTAGGAAAAGCATTTATGTCTCTGTTCAGTATCATCCTCTTATAAAACCTGACAGTGCACCAGTGACAACATTTTTGTGAATGAAATTTCAACATTCACAGGTCGGAAAAGGCAGCCTTAATACAGAAGAGGACAGTAGGGCCACGTGAAAAAAAAGATTATTTACAACTTTGACTTTAATCTCAAATCTAACGTTTTTCTCAGAACAGAAATTCTCACTTTTTTCAGAATTCTGACTTTAAACTGAATCCTGACATTCATCAGGCTGAAACAAGTGATTTACAACAAGTTTGTGCTGCCAGGACAGTTTGGTGACTTGGACATTTGTACGAGCACAAGTCACAGAAAGAGCGAGAGGTTTGGGATCAGAATGAAACATGTTCTTGCGTGAACCTCAATGTCTGTTTTAACTGCTGGCTAGAAAAAAAAAACATTTTGCAATTTGTCAGACTGTTCCTTTAACAGGAAGGTGCATCAATCTATGTTAAATTGCATCATCCCTGTCAAATAAATAAATGAACTTATGGAAAATGGGGGCTCAGGCAGAGAAAAACAGAAATCATGAATGATGCAGGTGCAAAAAGAAACACAGAAACACTAGAAATACCACTATCATAGTTGTTATAGTGAACTGCACTGTTGTGGTTAAGCCTTTCCCTTCGTTTTTGGTTTTTGTTTGTCTCTTCTTGTCTCTGTCTCCAGTTCCTTCCTGCTGCCGACTCAAACTACGTCCACACTACTACGTTTTCGTTTTAAAACTCATCTCTTTTGCTTCGTTTCCTCCTCCCATCCACATGATTCCAGCGATTTCAAACACTGAAAACAGAGGCTTTTGGAAATGCTGCTGGACCTGTTTTATTCTGAAAACCCTGGGGTCTGTGTTGTAGTCTGGATGGGCGAAAATGGAGACCTTTGAAAACGATGACGTCACACCCCCAGTCTCTCCTGATTGGCTCTCATCAGCCTAGACTATGGTGAATAGAACATAATAATGAGTTACAGTGTTACTGACCTTGTTGTCTTTGCTAGCAGCTGTTGTTCACTTACATTCTCTATTTCAATGCTACAACTGTCTTTGCTTTTCCTCCTTCAGAGGATTTACTGTAACTAACAAACTGCAGAGGAGACAATCTACTTCCTGTTTACACCTGCTCGCACATGCTCAGTGTACGAGATTACTCAGGTATGTGTGTGTTTTCAGGTGTGATAGTCTGGATGGAGATCGATTCTGATACTGAGCTAAGATGCTTGATTGTTCTCATTTGAAATGCCATTTAAAATAAAAACACAGTAGTGTGCACGTAGTTTCACATGCCCACAGAGAGATTAACCTGAAAACTGACAAGGACTCCATCACAGGTCACAGGGGTCACTGATGGTCTGATGAGATGTGAATCAGATGCTGTGACATTAACCGTCACCCGCTCTCAGTCCTTTTTAACTATGGGAGATTTTGGACTGATGTGTCAGACACCGCTCTCCACCACCATCATCAAAACATGAAGGAATATGTTTATGAAGAACAGTGTTCATCCTCCAGTAGCTCAGAGACCTGGAGCAGTGAAGCTGTTGTGGAGATACAACACCTGACTGAGCCTCCTGGTTTGTCCTGTAACGTGTCACCTGTCTGTGAGCAGTCTGCAACATAACGAGCTCATCTGCTAAATGAAAAAACACTTTTGGTCATTTTCTCCGCTCTGTCAATTACATCAATTAAAAGATGCCGCATCAACGTCTGCAAATGAACCACCTAAAATTAATACATGTGTGCATTTTGTTATGAATACATGATATAATACTGAGTGTGTTTTTTCAAACAGATAAATACAAAGTGCTTTATGAATACGTTCCTATTTGTCTTTGTCTTATTCTATTTTACCTTATTGTTATTTTTTTGAACTCTTTAGTAACTCTTTGTAATTGTACTCGACTGTCCGTTTATAATGTCCACTATCTGGGGTGTAATAATTCTCACCAGTCACTCACTCCCCACCTCGCTTGTGTTGTGAGTATCTGCAGCTCATGTGTTGTCACACTGATGAAGATGTTTTCTGAAGTTATTGCAGTTGCAGTGTATTGAGCTCTCAGGGCCATAGAAATAGAGCCAGTGGATCCACTATGTTCATGTCAGCAGCTACAACGGAACTGATTTCAATAAACCCAACTCTGTCTCCCAGAAATGAGACTGTACATTTCTATACAACTATTTCTATACTGAGCAATAAAATGAATAACAGGAGTTGTATTGAATTCATAAATGACAAGCAGTGAATAAAGAGAAGTAAATGTTGAATATACAAGAAGATATTGTCATGTGGACGTACCAGTACAATCAATTAACCTGCTGGATCTGGATCTGGATGTGGCCTCAGCTTGACCCTCCATATAACCCGGTCAGATATGTGCCTTGAGCATGTTCGTTGCTCAGTGACATTTTGCTCCTTAAAAATAACACAGATGCTGGACCCTGTCTCACTCCGTCTGTAGCTGGACAGTGTCCGGCTATTTTCATTACCCCCCCCCCCCCCAGGGTCTACGGCTCTGAGAAGGGCAGTTGTGTGAGTCACTTTATTAGTTTTGAAGTCTGACATGTTCCCAGCTTCTTGGCCTGTGTATGAATCAATCACAGTGTTAGTAGTTAATCGTGGATCAGCAACTTGGGTTTCACCTGTCGGACATTGCAGTGATCCGGGGCTCAGGGGGATTTACACAGTCTGGTCTCTCTGACAATGTTGTCTGTCCCCTGTTAGGTCTGACATATCGTCATTAGTTCTTCACACATGAGTCTGACCTGCAACGTTACAGTTTTAGTCGTCATTACACATTTTCACACTTCTGCAGATTCACATTTTTGCAGATCGCTCGTGCCTCTCATCATATGATACAACTTCATCCCATGATTATCACATTAGGGTTGCTGGTGTGTGTGCATGAGTGTGTTTGTGTCTCTGTGTTCAAAGGCTTTGCAAGGCAACACTCATTATGGATAAAGGGGGGGTGGGGAAACTAGTTCAAATTTATTGCCTGCGTCAGCTGTGTCAAATTTGGCAAGCTCAAATGGTCGGCTTGCAAATGGCAGGGCGATACCTTAGGGTCAACAGCCTTTGTAATAAGCACAGAGTTGTACATTTTCTCCTCTCAGTGTGTAACAGTGTTCATCTACAGAAAAAAGGGACAAAAGTACATTCACAGATACTGTTAGATTCACATTCAACCCCACGCAGGGACCTGACTGTGGACGTGAAAGAAGAAGAAGAAACTTGTCCAACTGAATCTTCTTGTCTTTTACTTTTCTCTTCTTTTGATCATTCATAAATTGGACCACCCACTTTCTGAACCCTTGCCGCTATTTTCGCAGGGTCAGAAAGAGTGGCCAGTTGCTCTTTATGGTGGAGATTTTTACGATGTGGTCAGAGCTGTTTGGAGACCACCAGTTCTCCTTTCACTTGTCCCTGGAACAACAGTGGCCCCAAGGAGGACCCGAGCAGTGTGGGACATTACTGCTTGAAGTCTCTGAAAAACCACTCAGCAAGTCTGTAAGGTGGTTTTTCCTCCCGGTAATAAGAAGACCACACAATTGATTTAAATGAATTTCATAAACAGAACTAGTTTCTATGATTATTTAAGATGATCTGGAATTGTTACCCACACACTGTGTGAAGATATTACCAACTATGCTCACCAATATGTGGATGATGCAGTTTTACATCTTCATATGTGAACCAAAGTTCATACAAAAAACTTTAAAGGGATGAATGAAAATCTCAAGAACTGAATGTTGTTTTAGCAGCATATACTGTTCACAGCTGGAGGGCCAGGGGCACAAAAAGAGCTGTAATTCACAATGAATCAAATTAGCACAAAGTTAGAGCTATAGAAAAACATGGACCTTAAGCAGCTATTTCCTGCCTTCTTCCAAATGTTAGAATTTTCTGTTTCTTTTTAATAATGAAAAAAAGTTGTCTACAACCATCCTAGCAGATCTGTCATCAGCATGCTAACATGCTCCCAACAATAATGCTAACATGCTGATGTTTAGAAATGATAATGTTTATCATGTTCACTGTCTTAGGCTGCGTCCACACTTATATGTTTTCATTTTAAAACAAAAACGATATCCGTATACAAACACACCTGAAAATACATATCACATGGCCATTCACCTACACTGGGCACCGGTGTAAACAGGAAGTCGCAGATTGCAGATCTGCAGTTGGTTAGTTGCAGAAAATACTATGAATGAGGAACTTGTAGCATTAAAATGCAGAATTTAACAGTTGTTAGCAAAGACAACAAGGTCAGTCAACACTTGTGAATAATCATCATGTTGTATTCACCACTGGTAGCGATGACTGATCAGGCCCAATCAGGGAGCAAACATGGGTGTCTGCGTCATTCGGTTTAAAATTTGTCGACAACACAAACCCAGAGTTTTCAAAATAAAACACGTCCAGCAGAGTTCTTGAAAGTCTGTTTTAGGTACTCGAAAACTCTGGAGTCGTGTGGACGGCAGGAGGAAACATGAAAAGAGATGCATTTTAAAACAAAAATGTATAGTGGATGTAGCTTTAGGTTAGCATGTTAGCATACTAATTAGTACTATGCAGAAATAAAGCTGAGGCTAACTGAATTGTCACTAGTTTTGTAGGGATTTGGTCATAAAACATAGTATTCGACAAATTTAAGTTTTGACCTGATGATGATGATGATGATGATGATGATGATGATGATGATGATGAAAAGTCAGAGAATCACATTTTAAAAAGTCTTCGTCATGAATGTCTGAACCATATTTCATGACAATCCATGTGATAACTGACCCTTAAAACCTCAACTGTCAATCTCACGGTGACTCTACATGTAAAGTCAGGGTATCACCAAACTCATTAGTATTCATCACCATGGTTACATGCATCAAAACTAGCGGCAATCCATCCAATAGGTGTCTAGATATTTGAAACAAGATGAAAGGAGACAGACCGTGTTGCTAGCATGGCTGAGATCCTCACCTGTTCTGCCTGCATGTCTGTCACCATCTAGCTCTTCTGTTCCAGCCTGAGTGTCTGCCACAGAGACGCACAGAAATATGATCGGGTTACATGGCCTCACATCTCTGCATCACTTCACACACTCAAGTGGATGAGACTGATTCTGTGTTGTGCCCATTTTCCCCTTAAGCCACATCCCATTTCTACAGTATATCCCTCCGCCGACATTTGCATGAATATCCTCAGCAAATCTGAATATTTCATGGCATCTTTTCATGCACCAAAGTTGATCACAGAAATAAATGTGACCTGAAGTTGGCAGCAAAAGAAGAGCACAAAAAAGATCGCTTTGTGAGGAAATGTGTAGACTATATATTCTTCATATTGGCCTGACAAACCAACATGATCATCCTGAGAACATGCTGCTGACACAACAAAGCAAAGTCATTCCAACAACTTTAACATATCAACACATAACCTCTTAGGAGTGAGTTGCTGCTCCAGATGAAGGAGTTCTCTCTGGGTCTTGAGGCTAACAATGGAACTTGAAGCTGAGAGATCAATGGTGAAGAGAGAGCTGAGTTGATCTATGAGCAGGGCAGTTGTGTAAATAAGACGTCATATCTTGCACTGAGGAAGCATCTGATCAGGATTTGTCTGGATGTGTTGATGTGGAGTGAGTTTTCAGGCGCATTCAGATTGGAGGAAACCCAAGGAAATAGCAGGAGGGAGAGAGATGGTGACTTATCAGGTCTGTTGTGAGCTGAGGATGGATGAAAAATAATAGAGGGCTAATTTAGGCTAATTAATAAAAAAAAAAAAATTCCAATTCACCTGACAGTGTGGAGTGTGGCAGAGAACAGGAGCACAGAGAGAAAGATCTGATCTGAGCTGGAAGCTGATCTCCTGGTCTGCAGCTGGTCTGGGTCGACGCGACCTGGTCTGTTGGTTAGCATCACAAAACTACACTTGTCTGGATGCCTTTACACTCTGTTTAGCTAAATAAGTCTAGGCCAAAACCCAGTATATGACTGGACCATGTAGTATTGGTATTCTAGTATCAGCCCATTAAGACGACATGTTAACCAGCAGTCAAGCTGCTACTAAAATCCTGATTTTATAATCATGACGTTGTCTGACAACATCATCAAACACATCAGTAGAAGACAAAGACTGAGCTGTGATTTCTCTGTCAGTCAGCGTTGTTTGCATTTATAGGACTGGCTCTATCAAAAACAGTTGTGCCCTAATAATGAACAGAGATTACAGACAAGTAGTTCAATCTGATGTGTCTTGTTATGTTATGTTATATGTATACATATATATATATAAGTATATATATGTATATATACTGTAAAACGTAAACTTAAACGTAAAACGTGAGCAGTGTTCACTAAGGCTGGAGTGAACACCGCTGATGTTCATGTTCATCATTTGTAAACTGATTTGTTCAGTTCAGCGTTCACTTAAAATTTGAACGTCTTCAATGCGCGCTGTTCATTGAAGACGTTTATGCACAACACTGACAACATAACTGTTGTGCTGAGTCACTGTAAATCATAGAAGTTGTTGTCTTCACCACCATTACCGTAAGCTCCTCCAGGGTTAGATTCCTTCAGTGTGAGTGGTTCAGGAAATCAAACAGACCCAGTGATTCTGACTGTTAAAAACACTGAATGAAGCAGTTTGACATTTAAAGTCAGTGTTTGAGCGACGCTGTACGGAGGACAGAGACTCAGGGAAGAGTTGGAGCTGACATTGATGCTAACCTTTGTTCTGATTGTTTCTCTGATAACTTATGAAGCAGACGTTCAGCAGGTTTTTACCAGCAGCTGAATTATCCACAGAGGTGTCCTCCTCTCCATAACAAACACACCAGGGGATTAAAACCAGTAGAAACCTCCAGAACACAGTTTGACTTTAAAACTCAGATTCACTGACGCTCTTCAGTGACACAGGACAGGACGTCTCCAGCAGCTGGGAGCTGAGCTGTCTAACATTTCCTCAGCTTGTTTCTCTGATAACTTCAGATCCAGACGTCCGATGACTAAAATCCTTCATCTGGAACACATGATCACGGAGGACATGATGTCATTGACAGGTGACCAATGAAATGTTGATTAAAAAAAAATCACAGATTTCTCTGATTTGAGAATTGATGGAAACATTTGTGATAATGTAAGAACTTAACTCAACAACATTTTAGTGTGGAAAAGTTACAGATTATGACTTTAAGTGGAACTGTGCCTTTGTGGTATAAATTACACGTATGCTTGTCCTGCTATGTCATGTTAAGTATATGTCTGTATCCTGTATTGTGAACAAAGTTAGTGGGTTAGTAAGTGACCTAATAATCAAAACAGAGTATAAATGTATCAATATACATTCATAAGATTAATTAATTATAGCAATAATGAGATACATTCACAAACAGTTAGCAACACGTATATGTAAAACTAACATTTCTGTTATTATCTTAACAAACTTTACTGTTTCAGTGTTTCATCCATTTATTTTACAGAGTTGTCCTGCCAAGTTAATCACTTAAGAAAACGCTTGTCAGGTTTTTCCTGGTGATGAAGAGTCATTATCATCTTGACTAACATCCAGCTGTGTGGACACATAAAACTCCACACAGCTGCCGTCCTGTCCTCTCAGTCACATGATAATAACACGGACTGTTTCTGATATGAAAGAAACAGTGGACTGATGGTCTGACACTGTCTCACAGTAAGAAGTGACACCAACACGTGGAACCATGGAGCTGCTGCTGGTTCCTGTCAGAGATGTCTCACTGCTGCATTTGACCACTTTAGTGCCTTGGACGGGGGCGATGGGGGTCAAGAGAACGTGAGAAGGGCAAGATGTGGAGGCACTTGAAGCTTCATGTTACACTGATGTCCACTGACACAAACTGTGACTCAGAAGTTACTAAAATGTATATGTTAGAATATACATAATAATACTGTCAACCTCTTCTCTCAGTGAATGAATGAATGAATTGTTCACAGAGGGTCTCACTCATCTCTGGATGTTGATTGCGCATTATGTGAAGGTGAAACTGCCTTTTTGTCTAAATGATTTGTTTTCGGCCCCTTTTACATGAGGCCAGTCAACATAAGATAAAAGGGAAGTGTGATGGGGGGGTGGGGGGGGGTGGGACGGTGGGAATGCTTTTCTTTAACACCTAATTGCCACACCCATAAGGTGCGATTAGTCTCCTCGCTTTTAAATACAATGCAGCAGTAATGATCCACATTAGAGCAGACAGAGGGACAGGGAATAAAAGTTAGAGCTGAAACTTTCAGAGCAGTTTTTTTTTTTTTAAACTAAACGTGACATTACTTCTTAAAAAACGAGAATAATCTCTTTTTCTGCGCATCTGTTCCTGTATTAAAGCAGCTCAGGGCTCCTGGCTGTGCCCACCCACAGCAGGCAGACCCAGGGAGGGACTTTGCCTTTCAACATTTAACCAGCCAGACAGAGGTGCTTTTCAAAACCTGGAATTACCCCGAGCAGACCTCCACACAGCCGGGACTGATCACATCTAACCCCAGTGATGTCAAACTTTTTTCTTTAATAATAATAATGGATGTCTGTGGTTTTGATGCGCTGCACAAATCTCCTGCAGAGCTCCTCACCGCTCAGTCTGCTGGATCAGGGTTTTGAAGCCTAAATGTGAGGGGGGAATAAGAGGTCGGTGGTTTATATTAGAGACTCAGTTGGTGTGGATGGACAGGTCAGAGGCGCATATGCGACACTGTGGAAGCACCGTTGGAATTACTCACTGCGTCCATCCGGGATTACCCTCCTCCAGAGTCGCTCCTTGATCGGATGAAATAAACAGGAGAATGTATGGAATCAACCGGCGCTGTGTTTACATGTAAGACGACTGACTGGGTCGTAAACTTGTGATTGCACGATTGCCACAAAATGACGTCTTTATAATAACAAATCTTCACTTGTTGTTGCAGATCGTTTCATTTCTTCGTGCTGTGGTGCCATGCTCAGGTAAATACCCTCTCAAAGACATTATTTTATAATTAGGATAGTGCTAATTGTAATAACTCACTCCTGAATATCACATTAATTATTATATTATATTATATTATATTATGAACTTTAGGCCCAGGCTACTGTCTGGTACTTATAAGGAAAATTTCGACCTGTTGTGGTGGTTGTAAAATTGGCTACACATTTCTTTATCCCAGATTAGAAAGAAAAAAAATTATGTATTTTATTTTTCCCTTTACATAAAAAGGGGGAGAATCACCCGTCTCCTAATTTTAACCAGTATGTGAGGACGCAGGGCGCAGTGACGGACCAGCTCAGCCGCAGACAGATCAGGGTGTACCAGCTCTACAGCCGCACCAGCGGGAAGCACGTCCAGATTCAGGGTAAAAGGGTCACCGCCACAGCTGAGGATGGAAATATGTACGGTAAGAGCTGACCCGAGGTCTGCTGCTCACCTTGCATGACATTTATCTTGTAGTTCTTAGTGGAGACTTCTAACAGAGGAGGTCCACAGGGATCCTGCAGTCATTTGTATCAGAGGCATTGGCTCATTTCTAACAAAACCACTTTTTTTTTTAATGAAGAAGGATTAGACTAACCTCATTACCATTACACTGCAGCCACGGAGCTGAGGGAAGATTTTCTGAGAAATAAAAACTCTTATGCAGAATCCTCCAAAACTCCTCTAAACGTCTGCATGAAAAATGATTACACAAGAAAGTTTGACACATCCTCGTTCTTTCTATACAACACAAGCAAAATATGAATGTATAATTATATTTTAATTATATGAAAATATAGTGGCAGGTAGAATCAATACATATGAAAGCATTTTTTGTTTGTTTTAGTATGTTGCACAGAGAAATGTCATTTCCAGCATTCATGTGCCTGATTTGAAAATATAATCACAACTTGTGAATCGATGTTTATTTTTCTGTGTATCCTGGAATTTAAAAGATTGCTTCATAATAATTTGTCAGGGAGTCACATGCTTTGCTTTGTAACTTGTATGTGATGATACATAGGAGAATCAAAATTCTGATAGTTACAATATGTTTGAAAACAGAGGATGTTCAGGCAGTTTTACTCTATATGTTGACTGTGATTTTTGCACACACACGCACGCACACACACACACACACACACACACACACACACACACACACACACACACACACACACACACACACACACACACACTGGCTCTTGGTAAACATAGATTGGCCTACAATAAAAATGTAGAGATATTCTCAAGAAGAACTTCAATTCAGTTCAGTTTTATCTGCATAGATACAATCATTAAGAACATTATCTCAAGGCTCTTTAGAGGGTAAAGGTCAAGACCTGTAGCGAGAGAAGAGATATAGAGAGAAGCCAACAGTTCCCACAATGAGCAGCACTTATCGACAGAGAAAGAAAACTCTGATCAAATGACATTTTTTGGCCCCTAACACTAAAGGCTCAGACTCCCTGCAGGGGCCCAACGTCCTCAGGCACAAACAGCAGTTTCACCTCCAGCCTGTTTCTTCCCTCTGTGAGATGTTTTCAGGCCTCTATGTTAATTCAGCCTCCCTGCTGCATCCATGAATCCATCGTCTAGCAAATTAACGGCTGATTAGGGCAAGTCCTTTGTCTCTATACCCTAATACACAAGGCTGTTGTAATGCCCAAGGCCATAATTAACTGCAGGACAAATTCAGCTGGGGATGTTTATTCTGCTTCCAGTTCAGCTCTTTAATGTTCGGCCATTCAGTCACATTGGTTTAATTATTCAGTGTTAGAGGTGATTTCCAGAGGCATACCTGGGTCAGTGGAAAAATAACAGTTAAGATTTTCCTTTATTAGTCCCACAGTGTTCACAAACACATTTATAACTCATTCTAATTCTCAAACTAATTCTTACACTAACTTTACAGACTATATTTTTACATAGACCTTAAACACTCTTCATGTCTGACACTGTGCAGTAATAATATAATAATAATATTTGTTAATTATCATGTTTGTGTATCATCTGGAACTCTTGAAAATACAAACAAATATTAAGAGAATATATATTGATTATTATTAATTAATAACTCTGTTGTCTTGACGTTCTCCCTCTCTTTTTCTCCGGCAGCTCGTCTGTTTGTTGAGACGGACACGTTCGGCAGTCGGGTGAGGATACGAGGTGCAGAAAGTGGGCGTTACATCTGCATGAACCGGAAGGGGAAACTGGTAGGAAAGGTACGATAAACATCCCAATATATATTTCTTTATTTGAGAGATACTGTGATAAAATTAAGTCAAAAAACAGACTATACTGTAAACACCTCGTCAGATGTCACACTCACTAACACTGAGAACTCCTGTACTGAAGCTTCAGTCCACTGACAGTGTCAGTCACCTCAGGACATGATGTGCTGGAAAAACAGAAATCCTCAGAGGACTGAGTGACATCACTCAGTCTTACTGGCTGACAGCGATGAGGGGAAAGTACCATCCCATCATGCACTGCCTGTGTGTTTGGTCATAAGTCAAACGTCCACTTCCTTCATGGAAATGGAAAAGATGGGTCCACATATCTGGACATGACGAGTCACTAATCTATTTCTCATCATAGTTTAGAAGTGTTGAAGGTGTGGCTGCTCTTACATCTGTAACTGACACTCAAGCTGCAAAATTCACACGACACGTTACATAAGTCCAATTTCATAAGAGTTTACTTTAACGTTCACAACTTCAAACTACTGAAATGTGCAGCTGCCACAATCATTTTTATTTCGATACATATATATGCACCTACAGTATATCTACATACTATATAGTAGAACTTTTTACATCAAAATTGATGCATAGAAGCAGGTTTTTTTAAACGCAGGTAAGATTGACTCCTTTCACACTGCCAGACGAGTTTGCCTTTCTGTTCAAACCGATGCTACGTCCATACTACTATGTTTTTGTTTTAAAACTCATCTCTTCTGCTACATTTCCTCCTCCAGTCCATATGACTCCAGGGTTTTCAAGCACCGAAAATGGAGACTTTTGTAAACTTTGCTGGACCAGTTTTAGTTTGAAAACTCCCCACACCCACGGTCTCTCCTGATTGGCTCTCATCAGCCTGGACTACCAGTGGTGAATACAACATGATAATGAATTACAGTGTTACTGACCTTGTTGTCAACGCTAGCAGCTGTTGAGGAGCTAAATTCTGTATTTTATCACTGCAGCTGTCTGCACTGTTCCTCGTTCATAGTATTTTTTCCAACTAATCAACTGAGTTGACAACCTATTTCCTGTTTACTCTGGCTCACACATGCCCCGCGTACCTGACTACTCAGGTATTTATGCGTTTTCAGGTGTGAAAGTCTGGACGGAGATCGTCCGCACTACTAAGTGTTGTTTTCAAATGTAGTAGTGTGGACGTAGCCTGAGAGGAGACAGACACTCAACTGGTGATTGTGTTATTTCAGGGTTGCAACTCACTCTCAGCAGAAGGTGCAACAGCACCAAGCTTTGCAGGTGACAGGTGTTTACAGTGTTTGTGCATAAAGACGTTACGCCTGGGGTCACCTGTGTGTCATGTTTACATCACTACTGACCGGATCCTTGACTCCTGCAGAGTCATATGACCTGGGAACAAATACAGATTGGACCTTTTCACGCTGAAAACAAAAGCCAGATGTTAGCAGGTTTTTTGTCCAGTGTAAATGCGACATAACAGAGGTTGACTGAAGAAATTAAGTATTTTTAAGAGTTAGACGATAGGATTGATACGACTAGCCTCCTTTACACCGCCTGTTGAAGGCACAAATGTTTTGCTGCACCTTCACCATTCAATATAAACTGTAGGAACATGGAATGAGGGAACGTTGTTGTGCCAGCTTTGTTTGGATGAGTTAAAGGAGCAAAGTTGACTAATGAGGAGTCGTCTCATTCGCAATGTGGGTCAGGTCTGTGTGCTAGTCATGAGGCCACAGCCAGCAGCCTGTTAGCTTAGCTTAGCATATAGACTGGAAACAGAGAGAAACAGCTAGTCTGGCTCTGTCCAAAGGTAACAAAATAAAATAAAAAAACACACACCAATCATTGTGGTTTTACAGGAGAGTTTTGAGACAAACTATATATGTTAAACAAATAAGATATAATGTATTAAGTCATGAGCTTCAGAGACAGATTTAGTTTCCTCTGGACAGAGCCACATGACTAACAAACTGACGGTTTCCTCTAGCCTTATATTTAACGGACAGAAATGATATTGGTGTCAATCTTCTCATCTCACTCTCAGCAACAAGATCAAACTATTCCTTTCACAGAAGCTAACTGAAGATATTGACAATTCTGTTATATGTGTTGCATTTAAAAATTTCAGACATGCTGTATATATTAGACTATGTAAACTTGTGACAACGGTGGTTAATGCTAACCGCTAAATGCTTAATGTCCATTGCAATGTCTATTTAAAGTTTGCTAATACTAGATAACATTTCCCGCGGTAAGCTACTGGTTAAACCAGACCAAGTAAGACTGTGATAGCAAAATTACTGGTGTGCTTTATTGCTTTTGTTTTATTGCTTCAACTTCTCATTTGTAAAAAGAAGATTGTGTCATTTCCACCTGCAAATGTTGCATCGTCTCAATTCAAGGTGGCTTTGATATTAAAGAGAAAAATGTGTGAATTGACCATTTTCTCACTGTAGATCAGATGTTGGTAATATAACTGTTTATCCTTGAAATCCAGTGATCAATTTTGTTTTATATGATGATACCTGTTGTGTCTCCTCACACAGCCCAACGGCCGGAGCAGGGATTGTATCTTCACAGAGATAGTCCTGGAGAACAATTACACAGCGTTCCAGAATGCCAAGTATGAGGGCTGGTATGTGGCTTTCACCAGGAAAGGGAGGCCCATCAAGGCCTCCAGGACACGGGAGAACCAGAGAGAAGTCCATTTCATCAAGAGGCTCCACACGGGCCCGCCTCCCTTCCCCAACACAGACCAAAGCAAACACTTTGAGTTCATCCGATTTCCATCCACACGTCGAGCAAAGCGGAACAGGAAATCACGTACCTCTTCCTAACGCACAGCAAAAGGAATGGACTGATGCCAGCTGCGATGTGAGAAGAAACAGATGCAATTTTATTTTTGTATAATTTTGATAGGTAAACAATGATTAAAATGCCATAAATCTAAAGTAATATTGCTGTAAAATGATCATGTGTAAATACTGACAGAGAGTAAAGCAGATGGATTATATTTAATCGTCCTGTGTGTATGTGTTGACTGGTGGGGAGCTATGGTTAATAACTGCAACATGACAGAGACTTGGGGATGTTGGGATGATTTGGGGACTCTAGTGAACCCCATGGACCAAGTTTCATGGAAGTCCATATAATCGTGATGTGTCACTCAGAACCACAGTGTTGTGGCTGAAACATAAAGAGTGCTACATATAAACCGTGAGGCTTTGAGAAAACAATGAACTGTTGTTTGTACAGTGTTTAATTACAACTCAAATTAACAAATGACAGTGCGGTCAAAAGCAGCCAAGAGCAATTATGATGATGAATGATGAAGGAGAAAATATTTGAATGAAATAGAAAAAATACAGCAACATTGAGGAGGATGAGGGCACAAATCTGTGCAGCAGTTGTGGAGTTCATTCAAACACCAAAGTTTAAATGTCAGATCAGACTGTATTAGATCAATGTGTCACCAGGACTGACACAATGTTATGACAGATCAAGACGCTATTTGGATTTCAGCCAACTAACGGAGCCGTTCTAATAAACTTGGCAAAGACTGAGGACATGGGCCTCAGATTGAATTACCACTGATTGCAGGAATTGTGGCTGTGAATGTAATGAGATCTATATTTAACTTGAGAGGAAAATCTTTGATAACAGGTTGGTGGGAACACGTCAACTGATTCTAGTCCATATCTCATAGGAGGTACTGAATATTTTGTAATTGGTGAAATTTATGATGTGATTATCAGTTTTTATGGGTTCCATTGTGAGTTTTTGACAATAACGTGAGGAATTTCAAAAATAGGCTTATTTTACACTTGGGATCTTGTTATGATCTGACTAAAAACACGGTTCGAACCACAGAGCAGATTCAGGCACTGAACAACCAGCAGTGTGTACATAAACGTTATTTAATTGAGATCAGAGAGGGAGAGAGTACCGGGGGGATGCTGGGGGTTGAAGAATCCGGGTTGCAGCAGTAACTGGAAACGGAGAGAGACACTGGTGAGGGATAATCCAAGACAACAGAAGTAATTAGTCACAACCTTTAGCTGAGCTGTAGTAGTAGCCTGGAGTGTTACCACATGGATAGCGGCACAATCTGGCAATGAGTTAATGAAGAGCCGGGGTTATTATACAGAGTTTGATGATAGATGGAAAACAGGCGAGCCAGGTAGCCAGCGCTGTGCCACGCCCCTGTTGAGAAGCACGGACAGAAAAAAGGGGAGGGGACACAGGGGAAGACAGGCAGGGAAAAACACAGGAAATACTGGGAAGTCTAACAGTCACAGAAGGGGCTATGACATCTACCTTAATCATTTCATTATATATCCAAGAACTTTCTTTTCTAATTACTTCTTTTTATTTTATTATCTTTCTATTTTATTATCTGCATTACTTGCGTGTAAGTATACACGACAAGAAACATAAAACCATAACATGTTGACATATAACAAGTCAGCCAGGGTGCTTATGACATATTTAACATTATATTAAAACGTATGTATAAAATAGAAATAGCAAAAAGCTTAAGAGTGAATAAAAATCTACTAAATATTAAAAATAAATCTAGGTAAATGTAACTAAAACATGATTATTATTTTACTCTGACTGAATAAGTTTACTGATGTTTTAACATTTAAAGAGGAATCATATATGTACAGATTTGATGTAAAATTGTGAATTGAGCTTCCTTGGTCTTAACAGGAATACAAAACTGATTTTGATTCTATGGGCTGTTGAGAAATTCTCTCCTTCAGTGAGGTCAAAGGTCAGGGTTGGCTAAAGGGAAGTAGCCTCTGACAGTCACTGTGCACACTTGATGACTGGGCAGCACTCTCATCATGACCTTGTGATGCTTTTTCCACAGGATTGAATCCTACCCTGTTAGAAGCAGTTGTTTTTGTTTATTCCTCTGGGGCCATTCATTTGAAAAATCGCATTAGCCACTTGAAAAATATGGTCGCCATTTTCCAAGATGGCTACCTAAATTTTACCCACGGGACAGATTTAAATGATTTTGTAATTTAATCTTATGTTTTGACCCTGATTACATCAAACTAACAATTCTTAAATTTCTTTAGAGCATTATTTGTAATATTTAATATATGAAAATGAATAAAACATAATGTAATTGCAAACAATTTATTATGAATGATGAATCAGAAGTTCTGTAAAAGTCAGCAGTCTACCTGCTTTAGTAAAGCCTCAAGTCAGCATTAATAGCCTAGCGTGCTAGGCTAGTTAGTGAACTGGTTCACAAGTTAACAAAGAAATCCTCTCAGTTGAATTACACTCTTTGACATTTCAAATGCACTTTGGACATCAACATGAAAACGTACCTCAGTGCAACTTTGTCAAAGTTAGCTGATATAAGCTTACTATCTTGCTAGCAGTGGTTTTGGTTTAAAAAAATCTTTATTTTTAAATGCATTTTTAGGAAACTTTTGTGAGTTTGCTGATATTTTTGCTTAACTTATATGCAAGTTTAAGTTTTTACAGTGTACTAAATTTCACCTTCTACGTTGTTAAAATGTAAGATTTGACACCTACATCATTCATATGGGAAAATTGTAGGTGAACTTATTGCAAAAAATGAATTTTTTTTACCAGAAATGGCAGCTATCTAGAATTTTTGAGTGGCTACTGTGTTTTATCCAAAGAGTTATACCCAAAGAGGATTTGTGCCAAGTTTAGTACTCATTTTGAAAGACCTGCTGCACTGTTGTGGGTCTGAATTATAACAACCTGCCACAGTCTTTGGCGCCATCCAGTGGTGGCGAGCGGTAACTAAATCTGAATCAGGTGGAAAGTCAGCTGACTCCACCACAAACAGGAAGGGGAAGTCACAGTTCAAGAAACTAGTCATGTAAAAATAACTAACTCTGCTCTTTACTTGTTTTATTTAAGAGGAAAAAGGCTTCAGACTCTGAACATGTTCGGCGGAGACGACGAGGACGGAGACTTCCTGTCTCCGTCAGGAGGGTGAGTTTGTTTTTGTCCACCGAGCTAACTCCATTAGCCTGAAAGCTAACTAGCTTGCACCACTTAGCCGGGGTTAGCTGTACTCGTCTATGGGCCAGATTTAATTTTAAATTTAAATCTGTCAATTGATCGTGACTTCTGTTTGTATGTGATCCGTTTTGGAAGATGACTGAAAACCTGGGCGATTTAAGTTGTTCTCTTATTCATCTTACATTTTTGGGTATGAAGCAAATATACCAATAAATGGTTATAAAATATTTTTTGTGTCTATAATTATTTTTCACCAAAATACCAAGAGAAGCACCGTGAAGGGTGATTTTATACAAAAGTTTTCCTTTCTGAAGGACATGTGTGATCACTGATACTGACAGAGGTCCTGCTCAGATTTAACCCTAATTATGCTGCTAGATGTTTGAAAGGAGACGTCAGAGTTGTCTGATCACATGACTGTTATCATTATATGGAAGTTAGTGGCTACAGAGTATTGTCGTGTAACAAACCAGGAATTGGAGCAGTTCATGGAGCTTTTTCTAGGATGTTATATCAGATACGTTTCCACTGATCCTGTTTCCACTGCATCTCTGCCCTGGTCCATTCGCTGGTCTGATGAGTTGTCACATGATTTCACAAATCCACCCAATCTGTTCTCTGCTCAGTAGTTTTCATGAATGAAGCTCTTCAGGCTCTGTGATATGTTCAAGTTGCGATAAAAAGAATAGATTACACATTCCTACTTTAGCCACTGAGCTGCCTGAAATTTCAATAATAAAGTTATGATATTATAAGAATAAAGTCGTAATTTTACGAGTAAAAAGTCATAATATGAGAATGAAGTCAATTTTACAAGAATTAATTCGTAATTTTACAAGAATAAAGACGTAATATTACGAGAATAAAGACGTAATTTTAGGTTCCGTGTTGTTTTAGAGGAGAAATATCAGAGGCTTTTAAATGAGGAACATGGAGCATCCTGTGAAGTTATACTGCAGCAGAGGTTTCACTAACAAGGAGATACTTCATCTTTTGGCTCATCAGCATCAGCATCATTATCGTCATAATCATCATCATCATCATCACCAGGACATTGAAAAGATTGTGAAGAGACTGAATCTGTTCTATGTTTAGACAAACAGCAGATGCCAGAAGCAGCTCAGGCTGCCACTGACTGTTCTTTCACTTGTTTGATTTGTTGATGTAATATTCCTAAAAAAATTATGTTTTTTTTCTCCAGAAATTTTACATTTTTAATTCTTGTAATATTACCACTTCATGCTTGTAAATTTCCTCAATGTGGCCCTAATACTCCAACCTAGCTTCATGATGCAGACACTGACTTAATGTGATAATTTACCAGCTTTGGTAAACGGCTGCCTGATAAACCAGATCCCTCAGAACTAGCTCAACATTTTCAAAGTTTCTCATGTGTATGTTGTTTTTTCTAGGTTTATGTGCATTTTGCTGTTACATGTTGCAGGATTTCAAATGTTGACCCTTTTTTTATGAGACAGATTCACTTACTTACTCTACTTATTGCCTCTTAGTTGAGCAGTGTTCAATTGCAGCTTTGCCACATTTTCAGACTGACGGCGCTGTGAGCTGTGCTCTGCAGGAGCATTGTATGAGCGGGTGGACTGAGCAGTCAGTGCAGGGCTGGGGCTTGAGGGAGGGAGGAGTGTTCTGGCAGCTAATTCCTCTCACATGCTGCTTGTTAGAGGAGTAAGGTGAAGGCTTCTGCCACAGCCCATCTCTGCTCAGTGGAGAACGCTAAGTCGGAGCTCCTCAGTTTTCTTCTGCTATGCTGTTGAATCTATCACGGTGGTGTGACTTCACAGGGGTGACCAGAGATCAGGGGGGGGCCAGGGCAGAAGTGTTGGAACGTACACCAGAAGGATTTTGACTCACACATGCAAACAGGTAGCCCCTCCTCATCCCAGTTCCTGACCATCGGAGATGAGGGCCTCAAGGCATTCAACATGTCCATCCTGGGAGATACCAGTGATTACCAGTGGAAGGAGTTCCAGGGGTCAGTAGCAGGCAGCCACTGAGGCTTTCCACAAATGTTGGTCTAGACTCAGCAGGTTTGATCCTAGCTGTTGGAAATGCTGATTGGTGCCTATGATTGAGGTAGAAGTTGTGATGATGTTTACAGTTTGTAATGGTCTAGTGGTCTCAGCGTGTTGTTGTCAGACATGAAGATTTGCTGCTTCTCTCTTATATAGACCATTATGCATGGTCTATTAACTCGTTGTTTTTAGAGCTTCACACGCTGCATGTTTTCTTCAGTGTATGTCAGTGTATCATGTAGCTCCATGATAGTGAGGACGACCATGAGACCATGTTGTAAGTTTTGGACTTTTTTTTTTATTTGAACACATCGTTTTTGGTTCCGGAAAATTGATGGTAATTTCGAATAATTTTTCTAACACATTAAAGACTAAATGATTCATTGGTTAATCAAAATAAATAAATGAATAATGAAAATAATTGGTAGATGAAGTCCTACTGTTGTTTGTACTTTTTAGCACATTTGTGCAGATTGAATGAACATAATTGCAGATGAAGTGATGGTAGGAGCTGTTGATGTGTTGCAGGCAGTTACAGTAACTTTTGAAAACTCCCACATGAAGATGACAGGTACGAGCAGCATTACCTGGAGCCTGACCATGGAGTCAGTGCTGTGTCAGAGGCTATATCTTATATCTGATGCCAGGACAGTTTGACTCTGAGCATCACCATAAAGTGGAACAAACTTCAGTTGATCAGTGGATCATAAATTTCATGGGCAACATAAACGTATCTAGATGATCTTTACACTTGTTCTCCTTCCAGGGCAAAGCTGGCCTCCCTCTTTGGACTAGACCAGGAAGCCAGTCAGGGGAATGAGTCATTTCAGTATACAGCCCCCAAACAGCCCAGGAAGAGCTCCACCCCAGGTGAGACACTCACAACAGAGACAGAAATGAGTTAAGATTTTAACTACGACTTGGACGTGAGCTGAATGTGTCTTCTTTTTCTTCACAGCGCCGCCCAACCAGAAACAAGCTCCACCACCTGGAGCTCCAGCAGTGTTATATGCCACAGCAGTCCAAGCCTTCAGATAGTAAGGAGCCTTTTTTTCATATTTTAAAGCCTTTTTATAATATTAATTGAAGTCTTTGAGCTTTATTCATGTTTTCTAAATCTACTTAAATCTATGGGCTGCAAGTATTCACTCCCCACTACAAAGCTTAAGAACCTGATGCTGATTTCTATAGATCAAATCACAATCCTCCAAATCATCTTATAGTCAAGTCAAACGAAAAGCTTCTCTGCCATTTGTGTGTCGCACAGTATTAACGGCCAGTATGTGAAGCAGGGGAAGCTGGGAGCAGCCGCGCTGGGCAACCACGCAACAAAAGAGGTTAGAGCTTTGCTAGCTGGTCACTTGTTTGAGATTACTGGTGTGACTTTTGATTTTGATGAATAATGCACCTCTTCTTCTCTGCAGTACAAACTGCTTCTGTACTTGAGCCAACAGAAACAAGTGGCCGCTGCCAAGATTCATACGGGCTTTGTTTTCACGGTGAGTAGAGACGTGCAGACGGTTGAATACATGTAGGCTAACAGATATTCAGACCTTTAACAATGTATGGAGACACAGTTTAGCTCATTTCTAGGTCTCAACATGCTTCATACCTGAGGAGAGCTTTGTCACATGCTCTATTTTTATCCCTCCGTGCCGGTGACAGTCAGAGCAGCAGCCATATTGTTTTCAGCTTGTCCGTCCGTATGTCCCATTCTCGTGAACACGATATCTCAGTAACGCCTTGAAGGAGCTTCTTCAAATGTGGTTCAAACGTTCAGTAAGAGTCAAGGATGAAGTGATTTGATTTTGATGGTCAAAGCTCAAAGGTCAAAGGTCATGATCTTACGAAACATGATTTTGGCCTTGTGAACGCAACATCTCCATAACACCTTGAGGGAATTTCTTCAAATTTGGCACAAACGTTCACCTAGACTAAAGGACAAACTGATTCGAATTTGGTGGCCAAAGGTCAAAGGTCAGTGTGACCTCACAAAACACTATACTAGCCATAACTCAAGACTTCACACAGCAATTATGACAACATTTCAAACAAATGGTTCATATTTTATATGATTCTGGATAAATAGGGATGTAACAGGGAGGTAATTCTAGTTTCTTTAAAAAAAAAAAAAAAAGGAAAAAAAAAGGCTATTAGCACTTGTGACTTAGATGAAGATCAGATCACATATCATGACCATGCAGAAACCTGTAAGTCTAAGTTCCAGCTGTACTGACATCAGCTGTGTTCATATTGTGTTCTGTTTTGTCTATGTGATTTCTTTTGGAGTGAGAGGACTGAAAACCTTCTTCCCAAACATCTTTGTCACAAACATTGTGGAGCTTTTCTTTGAGTTACTTCAAGTCTCTCAGTATCATGTCAATGTATAATCTTCATTAAACGGGACTATTTGTGGTCAAATTTATAAGTGTTTTCTGAAAAACAAACAGAAACATTTACAAAGTCTGGGCCACAATCTAGACTCTCAATACTTCCTGTTCCTGTGTTGTCCTGTGAACAATATCCAAGGTCTTGATTCCCTCCAGAGAGAATAACCTGTAGAGTTTGCAGCAAGTCTCTACATTAATGATAGATAGATAGATAGATAGATAGACAGATACTTTATTTATCCCCTAGGGAAAAATTCATGAGTCACAATGAGCTCAAGTGTTCCTGACCACATGTTCTGTCTCTGTCTCAGGTACAACCAAACAACTACTGCACTTTTTACGACGACCAGAGGCAGAACTGGTCCCTGATGTTTGAATCAGAGAGAGCTTCATCAGACTTCTGCAAAGAGGTTTGTGCATCTTCTAAAACCTCTTTATCAGTCTGACCTACATCGAGTTCAAGGTTTCATCAAACACGATGAGTTCTGTTGCTGATGACTTGTTTCCCTCTGTGTGCAACAGGTGTGTTTGGCGAAAGCAAACAGCACAGCCTCCTTAGATGCTGCGGTGGTTCAGGACCTGAGTCTCGGGGAGGGGCAGGGGGTGGAGAATGGAGACTGTCTGGAGGTGGTGTACACAGGCTGGCTCCTGCAGAACCACACAATCGGCCAGGTCACACACTTTCACCATCATTTCATCAATCTGATCATTGTTTGTAGCCTGGAACCCAGACCAATCAGCAGCTCAGGTTTATTCGCTCTGGCTCAGTCCCCTCCCATTCAGACAGGGTTTCAGTCGCACTGTGCTACATCACATGTTTCGTTGCTCTGATTGGTTTGTCAGTGACCGTTGGTAATTCCCCAGAGGTTCCTTCTGATGCCAAGTAAAACCCAGGATGGAATCACCAAGACCAATATGATCCTGATAGTTTGTACCAAATACACTAAGAGGAGAAAAAACTCGACAGGTGACGAATTAAAGGAAAAGCCTGGAAACCGAGTGAGGAAACAAGACGACGGTGTCTCCATCCACAGGTCACAGGGGTCACTTGGGGTCTACAGAGAATTCTTACATTGAATTTGGCTTTGTTCAAAATGAAATATAAAAAAATGCCAGTGAAATACATAATGAAATAGATAAATGCCAATAAGTCAAGTGACTCAGGAAGAGTAATAACTTACTTTTTACTTGTTACTTGTTTTAAAAGTAATAATAATACTTATTACTTCATGTCAAAAGTTAATGGTTACATTACTCGTTATATTACTATATTGCTCTCGCTATATCCCCCTCCTGAAAACGTGACATAGGCCTTCAGCCTGTTTAGGCAGCTACTTCTGCAAATAAATCCACTTTTTTGGAACAACTGACCTCACAGAGGAGTCAACAATCAAACTGCATGAGCACAAACACCTCTGTTTAAAAAAAAAAAAAAAAAAGTCAAGTCTCATAATTTTTTAACGAAAGTATTCTCTCATAAGAGCAGCAGGGAGTATTTAATGGTTTCACATTACACGTTTAGGGTGATATCATAGCTTCCTGTTTGTGTTCCAAAAAACAAACAAAACAATTGCATTCCGGTAACACAGTGCTAATAGGATTAGTAACTGCAATATTATTACTGTTTTTGAAATTATAATGCCTTACACTACTTGTTACCAGGGAAAGTAATAATATTACTGTACTATTACTGGTCAGTCAACACAAAGTCTAGATTTGTTGCCTGTAGTGTAAATCATTTAATACATTGGCAACAAATCAGCCATTTCAGCCTCCTGAGCTTTGACAATAATAAAACAACTGAAATATTTAATTGTGATCTGATCCCAGGGAGACACATTTCACTCCACCCCTGATCTTTATCCAGCTATTTATTGTAGCATTTTTTTAATTATTTCATTACTTACTTCATAACCATATTTATTTAATGAGCTAGCAAATTTATTTATATCAATTTGAATGGAACAGCGCTACGTGGTTATGTGGTTACGTGGTCTCAACATATTCTTTATTGTGACTAAATCTCAGATGCTTAACGAGGTTTGTGTTGCCGCAGAACCTCACAGTCCTCACACACACATCACACACATTTAGAGACAGCCATCATCACTGTCAACGCTCTGTTCACATATTACTATGACAGGCGAAAGGAGAAGTAGTTCCTATCAACCAGGTTTTACAGTATGTAGAGTAGATCCTGGTGATAGTGCAGTTACTTTCTACTGTGACTCAGCTATTGATAAAATACTCATTTACCCCAAAGTTCAGATATCAGTCTGTCAGTATGAGAATTGATCCAAGAGCAGAAACATTTGGGATCAGAAGTATTGATATTTCAGGATTGATCACCACTTGATCTAGTCTGTAAATGCACATTGGTCTGGTGATGCCAGGCTACATGTTGTCTCCAGTTCCTGTGAAGTTTCCAGACATGTGACTCATTGAATCTCAAATATCATTTCAGATGTTTGACTCCAACCAGAACAAAGACAAGTTGCTGCGACTGAAAATCGGAGCTGGAAAAGTGATAAAAGTGAGTCAAGACATAAGAAAAGAAAATGAATCTCCACAAAAACACAGTTTTAAATCAACAGTTTTTTTTGTCTAATTCATTTTTCTTCTATTTTCATTTCAGTTTATTTGCATCTTTTTATCTAGCGGTACCCAGGTGTTTTTTCTTAATGCCTTAATGTTTGTGTATCAAAACATTTCACTGTACTGCCAAAAGATTCACAGTTCCCCATCACGACATGATTTTTATCCCGTTCTTCTTCTCTTCCCATTTCTAAATACTGTGAATTTGATCATATGAAGATGCTCAGTTGTGACATGTCGGTGTGTACAGAGGACAGCAAGAGAAATAATCATTAATGTCGATATGATTATCTGTCACATTTTAAGTTATTCAGAAAACTGTATATTAACTGTAGTTCAGACGAACACATCATTTAAATATGATAACATGGTATTCTGATGTTATATAATGATATCAACATTACATCGATCTGTCATCATCTATCTTTGAGCTTAACTTTGAGGGTTTTCTGTAGCTGGCTCACTTTTAACTGGATTGATCACCATGGTAACCTGTGCTGTCCAGTTAACTTGCTCTGGGGCACGTTAACTTCACAGGAACCAATCAGATCACTGGAGAATTGAGTCATTATTCTTACAGTGGACTCACTTTCCTAGCATAAATCATTTTTGACAGTGTAACTTTATTGCACAACTATGTGTCCACTGGTTTAAACAAGGCGTCTGGATATTATTCCTAATGTTTTATTAGTATATATTTATATTTCTAGAAATGAGGTGACTTGTTCGGTTCAATGTGGAATGCTGTATTTTCTCTCTTGTATCCTCAAAAAAGCAGTTTGTCTGAAGGTTTTTGCAGGATGTGTCAGATTTTACCAGGTGACACTGAAGTTATGACAGATGTTACCTCCTCTCACAATAACCACAGCCTCTGGAAGTAAAGTGTAGAAGCAAACCGTGTTGAAAAGAGAGTAAAAATTCAAACTTCTCCCCGTTTGCTTCGTTTATGTTTGCTAATAATTAATAACAGGGAAACACTTTTTTAAAATGAAGTAACTGACTGCATCCTGTTAATCTTCATCATATTATTATCATGTTATCACCTCGTTGACACTCTGCTGTCCTCCTCTGTGTGAGCAGGGCTGGGAGGAAGGGTTGCTGGGGATGAAGAAGGCTGGCCGGCGTCTCATCATCGTCCCACCCAGCCTCGCTTACGGATCCAAGGGAGTCGCCAACTGTGTCCCGGCTAACAGCACTCTTATCTTTGAAGCAGAGCTTCGGCGGGTAATGCCCTCCCTCCCCCTCCCCTCCCTCTCTCCCCCCTCCCTCATTTGCTCCTGTAGTTCACCTTCTCTAACACCTGATCGCTCTAATGTCACATGAATACTTCAGTTACGTCTTTGTTTAAGATGCTGCAGCTCCTGACATGACCTCTTTTCTTCTACCCCCCTGTAATGTTGGTGAGGTGTGAACTAGAGCTCATTCTGCTGGTTCTGTGCTTCAGGTGAAGTTTTCAAAGGACAGTGGTTCTGATCGGGCCAGTGCCAGCTCCAGAGACTCCGCTGCCCCGTCTCCTGCTCCTCCCTCAGTCCCCAGTGTGGAGAATCTGACCCCAGAGCCCACACTCCACAAGGCTGCCCCAGACCCAGGCAGACCAGGGTAAGAGTTAAGCCTCAGGAAACAGTTCACAGCATCACCCTCAACTCCTCTGTCACTGATTTGTCTCTTTGCTCTTCTTCAGGGAGCCTCCACTTCGTGCAAAGTCAAACTCCCTCAGTGAACAGCTGGCAGTAAGTTCACTTCTTCTCAGTGAAGATTTGTTTAAATGAACTGTTATTGCATTTTGTCATGTTCTTTTCCAACTCCAGAATCCAGACGCCACTAAAGCCAAGCTGATTTCCCGCATGGCGAAGATGGGTCAGCCCATGTTGCCCTTTCTGGCAGGAGTGGCGAGCCAGCCTGAATCCAGCGACTCTGAGCTTGAGGTGGGACACAAACTGTATAGATGTTAAAGGAAAAGTCAGGAGATGTTGTTATTGTCAGCAAATACCATGAGAAGATCTAAACATCTTATTCCTCCGTGTACTTGTTTCTAAAAGCTATTAAAAAAACCTCAGTGAGCCTCACTGG